>NC_048600.1:5253520-5521020 GCF_003668045.3 Cricetulus griseus | reverse complement strand
TGACCAAATCTCTCTTTCCCTGTCTTATGCTTCTTCCTTTTTCCATTGACCAGTAAGAGCCATTAACAGTTGCTAGGCAGGCACTGTTATGGGTTGGCATCCAGATTCCCCCAAACTATGAAGGGGTTACAGTTGTTTTGACTCCCACAAGACAGGGCCATGGCTTTTTTGGAGATGGCTCACTTTCCTGGGGATCCCTTACCTACAGTCAGATGGTTGTAGGTGCTCTGGCTTGGGGTTTGCAGTTTCCCCTCAGCCCCTTGAAAGGCTGGTGCTCTCTGTGAGGCCCCTTCTGCCTTCCGTGCTCCTGATTCTTCAGCATCCAATGCCTGGCATACCCCAAGAAGACTGTCTCACACAGGGAGTCTGTCTGCTTGGCTTTATTTTTGTTTGGTTTGGTTGTCGGTCTGGTGGATTGGTTTTTTGACACAGTGCCTTACTATGTCGACCTAACCTTCCTGGAACTTCTTGTGTAGACCAAGGTGGTCTCACAGTGGCAATGGTCCTTCTGCTTCTGTCTCCTGAATGTTGAGATTAGAGGTGTGATGCCCGGATACTCAGGGAGTCTTGGTGGTTACACATTCTTCCCTGTGACGATAGATAAGTAAATCGTAAGTCAAACTCAAGTCCACTGTGTCCCAGCCCTGAAGGACAACTACTTAGTGACTTGGGTTCCCAGGGAACCCAAGCTAGGTTTCCAAAGAGGGATGAAACTGAAACCCAAGTTTGTTCCCTCCTCCAATGTCCCCACTGTCTTGTCCATGCAAAAGGACATGGAAGCCAAGAGAAGCACTCAGAGACTGAAAGCAAGACTTTCTTTAGGAAAATGAACTGCCATTTTGCTCCCCTCCCCACCCTTTTCTAGATGCACCCCACTTTAGGCAATGACCACCTCAGAACATGAGAACAGTCAGATAGCATCACTGAATCTTGGTCTGAGAGTCTCTCATTTTGGCATCCCATCACACAGTCAAATATGATATAGCCAAGTATCTTTTTATATGGGGGGGTGGGGTGACATGCCTGATGAAACTTAAAAATGATGCGTGTACATCATTTTAATGTTTGTGAGGAAGAGAACACTGTGAGTTCAGACCCCAGTATGAGTCTTTATGATTATGACAACTTTTATTATTCAATGTGTATGCTTTACAGCCTGAAACTTAACTATTGTCAAGCAAGTATTTTAAACGCTTTTGATACATGAGCCGGGTGAAAGGGAAGGTGGGGCTATGTTGTGAGTAACGGGAAAACAAGCTGCTGAGAGCCCGCAGAACTTGAGGTCTGATATTCAAGTTCTAGGATAGTCGCATAATCCTCTCCAGCCTTGAACAATGTAATAACATTTCCTAAGTGTCAGTTTTCTACTCCAAAAAGTAAAAGAGCATAGAGCATTTTCTTTAGAGTATTTCCATGAGCAGGAAGGCCCAGCGAGCGTAGTGTGTAGCACTTCGTGAGTGAACACTCTGGGATGTCAGTTGTTACTGGGTGTACTTTCAACTTCTAGAACGCTCTGTGAAAAACCAGACCCGCTGTCACATGCCTACTATAGTTCTAGATATTCAGGGAGGCTGAGGCAGGTGAATCAATTCAGCCCAGAGCTGAACGTTATCCTGGGTAACAAAGTAAGACACTATCTCAGCGGTTCTCAACCTGTGAGGCACAATCCCTTTGGAGGTCCAATGACCTCTCTGCAGGGTTTGCATATCTGATCTCCTGCATATCACATGTTTGCATTATGAACATTATTACAGTTATGAAATAGCAGCAAAAATCAATTTATGATTGGAGGTCACCACAGCTCTAGGAACTATGTTAAAGGGTTGCAGCATTAGGAAGATTGAGAATCGCTGCATTATCTCAATTTAAAAAAATAATAAAAATAAACAAATGAATAGATAAATCATCCCACGGAGAGGAATAGAGGGACAAAACCCATCTGTCCTAATAGGAATCATCAGGAGACGCTTGTGGGTGAGGCTCAAAAGCACTTCAAGGGCTAGGAACTGTCTCAGGAGCTCTGGGGTGTGACGCTGGGTGACTTCCCCTAAAGAGTTTAGTATCTTGCATCTGAACGACTCTTTCTGTTTGTCCCTGGCAATTTCCAGAGTTTAATCCTCCACAGCCCTTAATTCTTCAGCCACAGTCCCGCCTCCATGCTCCTCCACACCCTCCATTTTCCGCAAGCCTCTCCTCGATGGGATTCAAGAATGTGCCTTGACTCTGCTGTGGGAGAGCTGGAGCCCTGTCATCTGAGATGAACCCATTCTTTACCAAGAGGTAGTCGGAAACACATGGCTCACACAAACATGCTCTCCTATTCCCACCTCAGCTGGAAGGCCGACCCAGAGCTGGACATGCTTTTCTGAGCCTCAGAGCTGAAGGCAGAGAGAAAGCACAGAGTGTTCGCGCCAGTGAAGGCTCTGGGGATCCCAGTTGAATCAAAACAGATACTCAGCCCTACATTCACAATAGATAGCCCTTGGCAGTCACTAACCACCAAAGCCCACAGGAGAACTCAAAGAGGAGGCAAAGCTAATGCAGTGTCAAACATGTTAGGTAGAGACAGCTCTGATGAGAGAAGTTCAAGAGCTGCCTGAGATTCTTTTTAAGCCTTTCTTGGTTTCCGGGGTAACCGTGAGGTACTGTCTTGGCCCACCTCATCTTAGAGGGTCTTATTTCCTTCCCCAGATTTTGAATGGCTCTTGGGGGGTGTTCTGTAGCCCTCATTGGTGCATGCCTGCAAACCAGTGTATTTTCCCCCCACTGGCAATGTAAGATCTAAACTACCACTTCAGAAATGTAATTGCTATTTGCAGTTTCCCTGGAAATCACTATTGGTGGAAGCCTTTGTGGATGTGGTAAGTATTGCCATATGGCAGGTTCTTAATGAGGTACAAAATGATGGTTTCAAACACAAACCAAAAGAGGCTTTCCCTTTTGGGGTTTCGGAAATGTAAAAAAAAAATGCCACATAGATGAGGGGCACAGGCATGTATGTGTCTGTCATTGACACATACATGAGACGTTTAGTCCAACCGAGGACCCTGGATGGGTACCTCTGCTATAGGATTTTCTCAATGATCAAAAGTGATCCCCAGCCTGAGGCAAAGACTCAGTAGTTAAAAGTTCATACTATTCTTCCAGAGGACCTGGGTTCAGTTCCCAGCCCCAGAGTCAAACAGCTCATAACCACCTGCAGCTCCAGATCCAGGAGACATCAGAGGACAGACACCTCCCCTTCATGCCCATCTACACATAATTTCTTTTGAAAAGCAGCCCCTGAGAAAGGAACGTTTCCATATAGTTCACACCTTATTCCTCCATGTATATGTGAGATGTACGGGAAATTCCTGGGTGGCAATATCAGCTCATGCAACATTTTCATGAACGTCATGAGACACAATCATTCACACAAATTACAGTTGCCGACTCTATTTGTGGGAGGCTGGCTTATTTGTTGTGGGATGTGTTAGTTAATTGACTAGCTGCCACCCATGAGGCACCAAAAGCAGTGACATTCCCACCTAAGCAAATTGTAGCAACCAAAATGTCTTCAAAGTTGTAAATGTCTCTTGCCGTGCAGTGCTGTCATGATTCTGGGAAGTTCTGTGGCACTGTTCTGCCAGCACTGATTTAGTGTCACTGGTTTCCCGAGCTCTCTGTGTCCCTTCGCCATACTTCCTTCCAGAGCCTGGCTTCAGGGTTCCAGGCAGTCTCTCTGCGAAGCCCCACTCTGGTGCCAACAGAAGAGAACTATGTGCACCTTTCTCATCTGAAGTGTTCTTACTCCACCAGCCATCGTCTCAGGGAAAAGAGACCTAACTAAAAAATAAACATGGAAAAAAAAAAAAAGGTTGTAATCTAAGCCAGAAACAGAAACTAACTCAAAACTGGCTGGAGTAAAAGTGCCCAGAAATACGTATGTCATGCACAAAGACCAGATCCAGCTGGATCTTCCTCTGACTGGAAATGGGACCTGGGAAGTGGCCAGAAATGAAGCCACCCTACTCTGCCCTCCCTGCCCCCCACCCCACCCCAGGCTGTGCCCTCCCGCTATCACCTCCCTCTCCTGTTCTTGTTTTGTTAACACAGAGCCCCACAAGGCCTGCAGTTCAGCAGTCACACACACATCAAGACCTCAGAGTCTCAATTCTTGGGGCCCAGGGGAGATCTCCAATGGTCTAGGGTGTCTTTTCTTGCTAGATTATATGCTTTGACCAGCTGAGTCACCTAAACACAAGTGAATGTTCTTGGCCGCTGTGTTTGAGCTGCTGTCATCCTTGAACTTGTAAAATTGAAGCTATAAATGTCATTGGATTTTGAAAGTGAACAGTGTACCAATAAGAGTGAAAATGTCACTGGGCGGTGGAGAGACACATCTTTAATCCCAGCACTCAGGGGGCAGAGGCAGGCAGATCTCTGGAGTTGGAGACCAGCCTGGTCTACAGAGTGAGTTCCAGGACAGCCAGAACTACATGCAGAAACCCTGTCTCAGAAAAAAAAAGGAAGGAAGGAAGGGAGGTAGGGAGGGAGGAAGGAAGGAAGGAAGGAAGGAAGGAAGGAAGGAAGGAAGGAAGGAAGGAAGGAAAGAGTGAAAATTTTTGTCTCATAACAAGTAGCTAATAAGTTATGGCATAGTGTGAAATATACAATGGTGGCTCTATGAGAAGTTTGATATAATTAATACAAAGTACACTAGCTGCAGAGTTGGGCTCTCAGTAATGTGCAAGCATGAAGGAAAACCGCACTGCCAGCCCTAGAAGCCACTTTTCAAAGCTGACTACAGCGGCATGCGCTTGTAATCCTGTTACTGTGGAAGCAGAAACGAGAACAGCCATGAGGTTACCGGTTACATGGACATCCATGAGGTCCAGGCCATGTCTGAAAAAACAAGGTGGACCATGACTGAGAGATGACCTCTGAGGTTGTCCTCTGGTCTCTACATGCCCACACATACATGCACACACACACACACACATACACATGGACACACACATACACATGCACACACACACATACACATGCACACACACACATACACATGCACACACACATACACATGCACACATGCACACACACACACACACACACATGCACACACACATACACATGCACACATGCACACATGCACACATGCACACACATGCACCCCCCACACACATGCACACACACATACACATGCCCCCCATATACACATCACATAGACATAATCAGCATAGCAAGATGAAGACCTGTTCTGTGTGACATTGGATAAGTGAACTCCACTGCTCTGACTTCTAAGCATTTTAGTGCCCATATTGCCTCCTTAAGGAAATTTTTGTGGGTACAAGAGAGAAACCTTACATGGTTTGTTGAAGCACTCTGAACACTCTGGTAAAACAGGGGTTGTTAGTTATCTCTAATTAAAGTCACTGACAAGAATAGGTACTGACAATTCACCAGGCAGAAGTAACCCCTCAGTTTGTAATTGAACTGAAAGAGAAATTTCTTATCTCATAGAACAGATGATCCACAATTGGGCCCAGCTCCAAGCTTCCACCCCATCTCTCTGCAATACCCCAGGCTGCCCAACAGTACCCCAGGCTGCCCAAGTACTGCTTGTGCTCACTTTTCGGGAAGCCTGGTTTTTCTCGTGGACACAAGAAGGCTGCCAGTAGAGCTGGAACTTCCTGCTTCCTTCTTCCTTTGCAACAAGAGAGGCAACTGCTATTCCCAAAACAGAGTATTAAAATCTTTTGTTTCTGCCTGCCTGCCACACATCAGGATACAAGCCACCTAGAGCAGTAAGTGCTACAGTGAAGTGTGATTACGCCTTAGCTGAAATGCCTGGGACCAGAGGTATTTTGAATCTGGAACTTCGTTCTGAAGTTTTGAACTACTTTCATTTATATAATGAGATATCCCAAGGATGGGACCCAAGTCTAAACTCAAGACTCACATGTTTTGTGTGCATAAAGCCTACATAGCCTAAAGGTCATTTTATACCATTTAAAAATGGATTCGTGCCTGAGATGAAGTTTTGTGATGTAGAATCTTCTAGCCATTCTGTCCTTTTAATGTGCTAAATGTTTCAGTTTGTGACAATCCCTGAACAGGGCTCTCTGCTGACCTGTCTCAGCCACATCCCTAAAATCTCCAGCTGCATTTGTTGCTGTTGCTAACTTGGCATCGATCTGTATCTCAGAAGGTCTGTTAGGAAGGGGGAGAGAACAAGGAAGGCTGCTCTCAGTTGTGACCTCATAACTTGACATCCCATATTGTTGCATATACCTGGTACAAAAATATTAAGAAAACATAACATGTCTTCTGTCTGTTCTGTCCATTTGACTCAACACACTTTTATGTCACTATTTCCTGAAGATAAGGGGGTGGGATGGGATCAAGACAGGAAGAATTGGAAAGTGAGCTACTATGTTGCTCTTCAAATCTTGGAAGACTCTGGTATCCACCTTATGGTGCCTGTTGGTATCAAAGACATTGAGACCAAGCCCCCAGATCTGCAATCCATGTAGAGGTCCCTGTCCACATTGAGCCATCTCCAC
Organism: Cricetulus griseus; assembly: GCF_003668045.3. NCBI lineage: Eukaryota > Metazoa > Chordata > Mammalia > Rodentia > Cricetidae > Cricetulus > Cricetulus griseus. Next base: position 5,514,475 of record NC_048600.1, on the reverse strand, counting down.
CTTGCAAAGGACCCTCCAAGTGCCAGCCGCCTTTTCCTCTCTTTTCTGATCACTTCTCGCTGATCAAAGACAAGCAGCTAAGGATTGACAGGGAGGCAGAATCGGAGAAAGCAAAACTGAACATGTTCTCCACACAGAGTCATCTGTCCCCAGGGATTCTCAGCGTATTGGAGGTAACATTCAAACTCTTCGTAAATGCTAAGTGTTTCCAGATGGACGTTGTCTCTCTCCACCTCATGGTTGGGTGCTCCTCTAAGCCACACCTAGATCAGATCAATGCCACCATTATATCACCCCAATATGTCCAATGGGGCAGATTTTTTTCCAAGTGGGTGGCTCAAGTAGACCTCCAAGGTGCTTATTAAAAATGATGAATGCAAAAAAAATCATTCTTAAGCCTTCCATGTCTCCCTGTTGCCTACAGGAATGATCTCACATTCTTTAGACATGACATTCAAGACTTATGTAGCCCCTTCCTTCCTCTATAATAATCTTATTACTCTTCCATGCCTGGCTGAGTAGCTCCCTGAAGTTCAGTTAAGTTGTTCAAGCCTCTTCCAGTCTCTGCACCTGAGCCAATGTGCCATCAACTCAATTTCTCCTTGCTGGTAGCTTTAAGAGTAGATGGGCTCACTGCCCAGTGAAATCCATGTGAGAGCATTCAAACAGTGTAATACTATCTTAGACCAACTGCGTCAGAGTGCAGATAAAGGCACCTGCTTGCCATGAGCCAGCAATGGCCTATAGAGTGCAGGAGGCCAGCCTACTCGGCACACTGCACTTTGTGCTTCTAAGTAAGAAGCATGGCACACGGTGCTCCTGAAGTCAGAACACTGAATTCTGGAGTGTCGTCAATAGCCAGTAGCTGGCATTTGGATGAGAGTCTCTCCACATTTCCACTCTCTATGTCTCCTTCAATGAGCTTCTTCCACATAAAGACCCTGGTGGTGTGAGCTCTGACTATCAAATCCAAGGCAGGTTCCCACTATACACTCACATGCAATAAAGCAGACGCTGTTCCCTGAAACCATCTCCAGAGTGGTTTGTCTCTGCGCCCTTTACTGACCCACGGGCATTGCTGTCTTGTTGGGAGACACCCAGTGACGGCAGCAGTGCAGAAAGCAGGGCCTCTGATCTGCAAGTTTAGTTTCTCTTCCTTCCAGCCTTGCCCCCTTGGGCAAAGTCACTGACTTCTGTGTCCTTCCGGGGCCTTCCCAAGCTGTTGTAAAGATGAATGAGTCAATACATCATCTACACTTACCATGTGCTCTATAAATTTTAACATGTGTCAGTCTCCCTCTGGAAAACTCCCAGCAATTTGATACTGGAACATGCATTTTGTTTCTCTCTGCTTAGCATGTGGGGTACACTTAAACTTTCCTTTTACTATCATTCTTTTTTTTGTCATGAACAGAAGTATGAATAAAGATGGGTTTTAAGAAACTGGGAAGATGTGTAGAAAAGAGGTGGACCATGGTTTAAAGCCTGGATGATGGCTGGGCTAGGGGAGGAGGGTAGGAGAAGGTGGTAAATGAGCCGTGGTGCTAATGTGTACAGATAAATTCAGAGGTCCATACATAAGGTGTTGGAGCCAGAGGAGAGAGTCCTGAGGGAGAATTTCAGTTTAATGGTGTTGCAGGGTCACTTGGATCAGATTTTCAGAGTCCCTTATGACTCTCCAGGTAATTTAGGCTTTGTTCTTTAGAGAATGAGTGGGCTGTGACCTGTACTCCAGGAAGCTAGTCCTTTCCAATTGGAGGGCATGGGGAATTTGGAACATGGAGGGCAGTGGGCAAGGAGGTCAGAGGTTGTGGATGCTCCTTGTTAGATGCTGGTAACTCCTCCCCAAGGGTCACATCATATGACAGCCTGTGGCTTCAGCTTGGTTTCTGGTTATTGTGAACTACTAAATCTGGCAGTAAAAATGTTAGTGACACAGCTGCATGTACCACACACACACGGGGGGGGGCAAGAGGGAGGGAGGGGGAGATGATGATGATGATGATGATGATGATGAAGATGGTGATGATGATGATGATGATGATGATGATGATGAGACAGTATCTAAATGCCCCTCCCAAACTGGAGGGGTTGATGTTTGTTTTATTTTTATTTTCCTCATTAATTTCTGATTTTGTTGGCTTCTGTGCACAGGGAAACTTTTGAACAGGTGATTCCAATGCATGGGTTGCACGAGTTCTTTTCTCTCTATTTGTCCTTTCAGTCCCCTTCCACTGTCAATGAGCAATATTCCTCTCTGACCTCTTTAACTTAAGTAGCTTGCCCTCTTAGCCCATGAGCATCACACATGCTAAAAAATAGATCTCAGGAAATGAGATCTCAATAAAATGCATTTTACACACATCAAGGAGTAAACAACAGTACAGAATCAAGAACCGAAAACAGGGCCTGACTTTGAGTATGTGACCTTAAAGAAGTCTTCCACCCATTGTAGATGTCAGATTCCTTCTCTTTAAAATGGAAATTAAACATGGTCACCAGTAAGAACAAGCCTTACTCATCCTCTCAACAAATGCAGGTTGTGGCCCTCATTGCCAAGCAATGCTCCAGGATTTCAGAACCAAATGATGAAAAGAGACAAAGAGAGGGGGATGGAGATGGACTTTAGTGTCTTTGCCCAACACACAAATAACCCTGGCTTTGATCCCCAGCACCACAGAAACCTGTTGTGGTGGTACAGAATTCAAGGTCATCCTCAGATAAATAGTGAGTTGGAAGGAGGGAAGAAGGAAGACAGTGAGGAGGATAAAAATAGCATAAGGTGTTCCTATTTTAGAAACACACATGAAGTTTAAGACTACTAAGAAAATGTAAGGTGTGTTCTAGTTAGCCTTAACTGTTGACTTGACATGGCCTTGAAAATGGAATCTCAGTGGAATTGCCCAGTTCAGATTGTCCTGCTGGCTTGTCTGTGGAATATTGTCTTGATTGTCAATTAACATAGGGGAGACCAGCCCACTGTGGGTGGTAGCATTCGCTGGGCAGGTGGTCTTGGGTTGTATGCAACCCAGAAATCAGCATTCCTCTTTTGATGGGGAATGTACTGTGTATGTTCATCTTATTGATTATTGAATAAAGTACTTGTTTGGCCAATGAGAGAGCAAGTTAGATGGGACTAGGAGTCAAAGAGGATTCTTGGAAATGTAGTAGAGAAGTGGTGATCCAGGCAGGAAGTAACATAGCAAGGAGACTCATATTTAAGCAAGGAGAAACAGGAAGTGTCCCTTTTCCCCTCTGCCCTTCCTCCAGCAGCAACCAGCAACCAGCAAGAGAGGGTGCCAGCGGAAGACATCCTCTATAAGATAAGTCTTATAAAACATATAGGTTTATGATAATTAAGACTGAGCTAGCAGATGAGAATCCTAGTCATTGACTAAGCAGCATTGTACCTAACACAAGTCTCTCTGTGCATTAATTGGGGCCCTAACTCAGGCGGGAGGCTGGCGTAAAGCACAGATGTGGTGGTGGGGCTCAGTGCTTTGGGCGGAAAGATTTATCGTATCGCTCTTTGGTTTCTGCTTCAGTTCCTGGCCTGCCTTCCCATGATGATGCACACTGACCTGTAAGCAGAAATCAATCCTTTGTTCCCTAAGTTGTTTGGGGTCAGACTATTTTACCACAGTAAGAGAGATGAAATTAGAACAAGGTGCTATTATTATTTACTACAAATTTGTCCTTTTCTAACTTAGGGCGATGATAGCTAATTGAATTGGCTATGCTAATCTATGTACACTGAAGTTTATTTTTCTTTCACAACCCAGGCTTTATCTGTCTCAACAGAACTCCAGATTGGGGAATTTTTAAATCATAGCTCACAGCACAATCCATAATTTATGCACAAGTAGCATTCTTTTGGAAGCTTTTCTTCAATTTTTGTCAACACTCCCGGGAGCACAGAAGGAATTAAGGTTCCAAAGTTGCCAAACATTCTGTGTCTTCATGATATTGATTGACTTCCCCTTCTGCAGAACTTGAGCAGTCTCGAGCCCTGACCCCTAGTGTACCAGAGAGGGGGGGTGGTAATGTTTTCCCTCATATTTCAAAAAATCACATTAACATTTAAGAGTATGAGCAAACAGACCAAGCAAGGAAGGAAAATGCAGAGGTGAGAAGGGGCCTTCAACACACTCTGCTTCCAAAGGACAGAGAGTTTCTGGTCAGTTTTATTGCTTGTTGTGTGATACTTTGTTTGTGTTCTGACAAATAAAGCTTGCCTGGAGATCAGAGGGTGGAGCTAGCCTTAGTTAACCAGAGAAGCCAGGCAGTGGCAGCTCATGCCTTTAATCCCAGCACTCCAGAGAAGTGGTAAGGTGGGGAAGAGACAGGATTTCTGGCTTTTCAAACTAAATAATGAGAGAGGAAGGGAGCAACTAGTGGCTGCTCCTGGTTCTTTGAACTTCCAGATCTTTACCCCAATATCGGACCCCTGGTTTTTATTGATTAAGATTAGTTAGATTAATGCTTCAATTGTTCATGAGTTGTACATGGGTAATATCTTCATCGGGATTAGAGAGGTTGTTTCTTGGAACTGGTTGGTGGGTGTCCATGAGACCCCATATATGAAGGTCATGTATGTCCTTCATGACTTCTGAAGCTGTAGGACATGCCTGAGAGCACTCCTCTGCTCTCCTGTTCTCCTCTTGGATTTTTGGGTAGACTACCATTGAAAATGTATGATTTGCTGTTTTGGTGTATATCCAGATTGTCTTCCCTTAGTTTTGTTTCTTTGTTTTCTTTCTAGGAAAAGGAGACAGTCCTTGGTACTCATATTTATCTAACATGTATTCGCTGAGCATCTATAAACTCAAATAAAAATTCCCATCCTCTCGGAGTTAGCATTCTGTTGGGGGAACCCAACAATGGACAAATAAAATAAGTAAATTGTAGAATATGTCAAAAGTGATAGGTAACCAGGAAAAAAATATCAAGACTAGGGCTTAGCAGTGGACAGAAAAGGGGACTTTGAGTTTAAATAGGAGGTTTGCATAATATCCCATAATAAGGCATCATTCAAGCAAAGATTTGGGGAAAATAAGAGAACAAACATGCTCATATTAGGGAATTATGTTGAGGCAGAGCAAATTATTAGTGGGACAGTAAATGCAGAAGTGAGACCATGAGGTGAAAGGCATATTCTAGAAGCAGCCTAAAAACAGGGGAATTAGAAAAAATGAGATCTGGAAGATGAAAAGTGGGTACATCCACTTGAGCCACCTGTGAAGACTTTGGCTTTTCTTCTTAGAATAGTGGGGAGCCACTGTACAGTGCTGAGCAGAGCTACAGACCAATTTGCTCCAACCAGGGCCATGCTAGTTAGCCTCTCTAGAAGGCTAACTAAAGTAATCTAGATGAGCCAGGGTGTGGTCTGGACCAGGTACAATGGTGAAGATGAGAACTGACTGATTCTGGATGTAGTAGGAATGTAGAGCAAGCAAGCTTAGCAGATGGAGATGCAGATGTGAGAGATGAGAAGGGTGAGTCTACAACACTGAGTAGTAAGTAGTTGTAGTGCTAGCCATATGCATCCATAGTCTGCAACTGTCTCATAATCGTGTCCAATATTTAGGGTTGAGCTCATGCCTATTGTTCAGCAGTGCCTCAAATTAGTAAAAGTGATTTATTTCACTAGTTCCAAAAATACAATAGCCACTTCAGCATTGAGTCAGCAAACAGATGTCTCTACTCTGAATTTAAAGACCATTGCTCTATTATTAACTGGTCAACTCAGTTGGGAAACTTAATACATCAGTTGTTGCCCAAAATCAAAGAAGGGATCCAGTGCTGTAAGGCAGTCACTCTTGGTGCCTAATTTAATTGTTTAGAACAAATCTTTTACACATCAAACTGTTTTAAATTCATTGGCATTTGTATTGATCTTTTGATCATAACTGATAAGCTAACTCTTCACAAATCCTTAGCTAAATATGGAATGTAAGCATATATATTTCCCACTTAGTAACAGCACTCCTGTGGCTTAAAAATGAGATTTTGTGAGGATCCATATCGTAGAAATTGGCATACTGTACAACTCAGGGTCATTTCCTTTCCAGAAAGTGGATTTACCAACAAACTCCTGGGCCACAGCAGAGTACAGATCAATGAAAGCCAACTCTAGGTCACCCAGTTGCATGGGGACCCCACTTCCCAGAGAGAATGAGTGTTTTGTTACCATTGATATTATTTAAACTTTTTAGATGTTAATGCTAATAAAGTGCAGGCCAATTTTATGTCTAGATTCTCTACAATATTATTTTTTATTGAATGAACCAAAGGCAGATGTCTCTCACCTACCCCTCCTTGTATTTCTTTCCCATTCTCTGGTGGCACAGTGGTCCTAATTTGGAACTTCCTAAGTCCTTGTTTCCTAATCTATTCAATGACAACTTTCAAACCCACCATGCTGAATTATCATAAGGACTCAAAACAAAATGAAATATAGTATAAGTACAGGGGATGGTAGAATTGGTGAACCTTTGAAGGGCTCCTTATAGCTCTAACAAGGGAGATGCATTCCTTATAAAGAACAACCTTTTTATGTCCACTGTGCTCTCTAGTTCCTAGAACTCTGTTTATGCTGATCCCTACAATGGGTATTCCTTTTCCTGTGGATGGAAGTTTCTATCCTGCCCCATACCACAAATGTTTAGTCCTAAATAAGCACACAGAGGCTTACATTAATTTTAAGCTGATTGGACAATGGCTCAGGCTTCTTATTGGCTAGCTCTCTCTTAATTATTAATCAATTTCTATTAATATATGTATTTCTACATGGTCTTGGCTTCCCAGAGAATGCCCCGGCATCCTACCTTCCTGGTGGCTACATGGTGTCTTCCTGACTCCGCCTTCTACCTTTCTCTATCCCTGTTTGGATTTCCTGCCTGGATAAATCCTGCTTGCCCATTGGCTGAAACAGTTTTAGTCATCAACCAGTAAGAGAAACACATATTCACAGCATACAGAAGGACATCCTCCATCATTTTTCCTATTTCTATTTTGAAACTCGGTCCATTCCAGCCAGGTGATCCAGCTGCTCCCAAAACTATGAAGTTTTTCCTTATTCTCATAGATGACAATACCCTTCCTTTCTCCCATCCAGGTACTAAACAGGACAGACTCTGCCAAGCTTCCTAGATCAGATGAGATTGGGCACATTCAGGATGGTTTAGCTGCAGACTCTCCTTTCTTCCTTTAATGTGCTTGTTCCTAGACCAGGACCTATTGAACTAAAATCTTCATTTTAACAAGATCTTCAGGGGATTAGTATGCACTGTGAAGAGAAGCCCTACTCAACTACTGTGTCTTCAACTTGGTTGCCTGTTGATCTATTAGAGGAGTTTTAAAGCTTAGTAACCAAACTCTACCCTCAACAGACTGATTCGGTTGATCTGGGCACATCCTGGACATTGGCGTTTTTAAAACTCCCAGTGATACCAATATGCAGCAAAGTAAGAGACCCAGGGCTCTGTAAGCCTTCCTTCCACTTCCTTACGAGGCCTTCGGGCTCTCTAATGCTGTGATAATTTGTGTTCACTTATGTTTTCCCACCTTTATTAAACTGTGCCTTTTAAGAGTGAGAACTGGCTTTTAATTCAGTTTCATCACCTTCTCCTTTACAAAGTTAGGAATGTTATAGGAATTTAATGTTTACTGAAGGGATGATTTGTTTGTAATCTTAAATTGTTCCCTTGACACCATAAATGTGGCTGTTGCCCAAATCTGAGGACTACTGGGACACAGTCTCAAAATCATGAGGTTGTTTGTCACTTCTAAGACCAAATCTCTAAAAAATCAGAGGCAGATAACAAGAATGGGTTTTCTAACTGAAAATGGATTCTCTGGGTACCAGTACAGCCATCCAGTTCAATCTATGTGACTTCCTATAGAAAGCTAAAGCTTTGAATCCTGCTCCAGAGGGGAATGCAAAATGATGCAGAATGTCCCCACATAGTTCAGGCATCTTTTCCAGGGCTGCTGGCTGAAGTTTGATGATATTTTTCTCTCTCTCCAGGGTGCTGTTTTGATATTTATGGGGATTGTTGTTCCCACTATGAAGGCATTTGTTATTGAGGTCTTGCTCGGTGAGTACGTTTCTGTGTGTTATCTGGATATTCTTTGAATCTAGCCAAGAGGGGTTTCAAGCCGAGACACAACCCATAAACAATAACAGAAGTTTAAAGGAAAATGTTAAGTATACATCAAATTCAAGATGCCTGTGTGTGTATGAGTGTGTGTGTGTGTGTGTGTGTGTGTGTGTGTGTGTGTGTGTGTGTGGTTGCGTGTATTCATATAGCGCAAATATTCATAGCATGTGTATGTGTTTATATGTTACCTATACTATATACATATCTTTGTGGTTTTCAGCAACAAACAAGTATTTCAGATACAGCATGTTTGCAGATACTGAATTTAAGATCTCCCTGTTTCTATTAAATATGTAAGGTCTTATCTACGTGGGTTTGATTACAAAAACTAATAAAGTATTCTCTAAATAAAAAAAAGATCTCCCTGTTTCTTAATTCCTCAAAAAAAAGCAATATTCTTAAGACAATGGTTTTACTCATGCCATTAGAATATCATACTTTGGAGATGAAATATTTGAGACATCTCTAATCTCCAAAGAATACAATTTGGCTGTCTTTAAGAAATAGCAGGCCTACTGGAACACAGGCACTGCTGGTGAATTTAGAACTAAGCCCGGGGGTAATATTCTGTTGTTAGTACCCACTGTGAGGCTTTGCCAGCTAACATACACCTGCAGGTCATGCTGAAACTGAGGGGCACAAAGCCCTTTGTAGATAGTGTGTATTAACTTGTTGGGGCTGTCCTACAAGCTGGGTAGCCTAAAACAACAGAAATGTGTTATCTTCCAGTTTTGGAGACTTGAAGTCCAAAATCAGTGTGTCGGTGAAGATGGTTCCTCTAGCTAGCATTGAGGGAGAAGTCTATCCCAAGCCTCTTCCCTAGCTTCTGGATGCTTTCTGGAAATCTATGATGTTCTGGTTTGCATCATCTTCACATGGCATCCCCAGTGTGGATGCCTGTCTGTGACTTTTCCCTTTCTGTAATGACATCAGTTTTATTGGATCAAGAATTCCAGTATGACTTCATCCCGTTTCAACCAATTATCTGTGCCATTCACCTATTTTCAGACCAGGTCATATTCTGAGAAACTGGGCATTCAGACTTCAGTGCAGGATTTTCATGGGGAAGGGATGAAATTTAACCTGTTACAGAGTGAATTTGTTTAAGCCTGCTCAGAGGGAGTCTTACTAGACACATTGAGGACAGGAAGAAAACGGTGACATAGTTTGGAAAGCAAAGGGATCTCATTATGATAGGATGAGCAACTGGGCTGGAGTCAGTGAGAAGACACAGGTTCTAGTTCTGAGACACCATCAGTTCATTGATGCTGGCAGCCACTCAGAGCAGTGGTTCCCAACCTTCCTACTGCCGCAACCCTTAATACAGTTCCTCATGTTGTGCTTAACCCCAGCCATAAAATTATTTCATTGCTACATCATAACTGTAATTTTGCTTCCGTTATGAATCATAATGCAAATGTCTAATTTGCAAGATCTCTGATATGCAACCCTTGTGAAAGCATCATTTGACCCTGGGGTCATGGTACACATGTTGAGAACCACTGTCTTAAAGTCTGCTGTTTCTTCTATAAATGATGTGACAGCCAGGGAATACTTAGCTCTGTGTCAAATGTTTGCAGGGTGTTGGACAGTTTTCACAAAACCACTTGTCTCTCAGGTCACCTTCTCTCAAAGAGGAACATTAGTAGGTTGTTGCTCATTCTCAGTGCCACCATATGCTATTTCTGTCACATGGTAGTGGGAAGCCCAAATAGGCTTCTGGGTACCCATCTAGGAGCTCTCTCCACAACTACCGATGTTCTCATTTGATTGAGCAAGGTGCAAGAATCAACTACCCAACGTGACCACTGTTACAGGAGGCCATGGTCTGGATATTCCTAGTCTCTTGGTGTCTTGTTCAAAAAATTTAGAAAGCACATATGGGAAGCAAAGTGGCAAGAAATTTTATTCAAAATCAATGTGACAGTACAGAGCAAATGCACTACAAGACAGCATCAGGCTCCTTGAGTTAAATACTGAACGGTCTCTGGTTACTGCCTTAGGCATCTGGATTTGCTCTTAGGGGGTCCATGGGAAGGAGGAGTTGGTTGCTAAGGGGCATTCTGTGGGCAGTTTAGTTTTAATTGAGTAGGCATACACTTTTCTCTCTTTAAAGATTTATTATTTTCAATTTCGGTGGTGTGTGTATGAATGTGTGTGTGCCTGAATGCAGGTGCCCACATAGTCTAAAAAATAAAGCCAATCTCTCTAGAGCTGGAGTTACAGTGACTACATTCTTTGTGGATTCTGGGAACTGAACTCTCAGCCTCTGGTCAATCACTCCAGTCTTACATAAGCCTTTCTGTACCTGCCTATGCTTTGTTACAATTCACCTGACACTAATCATATGCACACCGGGGTATGCAGGAGTATATGATGATAAATAGGGGATTGTCCACAAGAGTTCACTCAGAGGACACAGCTTGCCTTACTTTGTATGCACCTCAAGCTGACTAGCTCAGGCTGGGCCAGCTCCTGTCTTAGCTCCCTAATGTTATGGGGCATTCTGGAATGGAAAATAACCACAAAAGGCTGTTACCAATGGTTATTGAGAGGATCAATTACATTTAGAGCAGGGCGTATGCATTGTTTAGTGTAGGTGGGGTCCCAGGTTGTTAAGTCCACAGAGACAAGGCAGAAGAAATCCTGGAGAAAGATCTGAAGGTGCAGGAGTATGGTTTATGGAAAATAACTTTGGTTTGGGGACTCAAGAACATACTGATCTGGACATCGAATATAACATGAGCATTGGGATTGATACCCTGGATTTCTATGTGGTGCTACTAGGTACGTCAGGGTTCAAAATGGCAGACAGGCTGCCCTGGGGCCACAGAATCAGCAAAGAGAAGGCCATGCACTGGTCCCAGCGGAAGTATGATGGGATCATTCTTCCTAGCAAATAAACATTATCCAAAAGGCCAATAAAGTTCTCCCGGGGAAAAAAAAAAGTGGAGGTGAGAATAAGAAGAATTTTCTAAAACAAAATGAAACAAATCTTAAGGGCATTTTGCACCCTGCCTTTTACTATGCTTCACAGACCCAAGACGGTAGACTCAGCTACTCCTTTCCCTGCCTCTCTCAGCCTGCCTCTTTCCTCAAAGGGAGGTTCACACAATGAAAGTAGAAAACAGAGACCCACATACCTAAACACAATGGAAGCCACAGATGAAAACCCCACACTACACAATGGAAGCACAAAGCCCTCCCTCTGTGACGAGGAATAAGATAAATGTCTATTGTATTGTTTTAGAATACCTAACCAGATCAATTAGGCAAGGAAAAGGTTAAAAATAAGGTTAGAAAAAAGTCACTGGGCTAGAGAGATGTGATCAAGAGCTTGTACTGTTAGAGATGACCTGGTGCCTACATCGGACAGCTAACACCCCACTGTAACTCAGCTCTGGGAGAATCTGATGCCTCTGACTTACAGGGACACCTGTACACACACACACACACACACACACACACACACACACACACACACACACACACACACACTTAAAATTAAGATTTAACTTGAAAATGCTAATTAAATTTGGAAGAAACTCAAAACTTGTCTATGAGATTAGGTGACATGACGTGCAGAAAACATACATCAACAAGCCTTTAGAACTAGTGAGGAAATTCAGTATATTTACAGAATTTTGTTACCTTTTTATTGTTGTGACCAAAAATGGCTGACTGAACAACATAAAAGGGAAGAGAGGATTATTTTGAGTTGGGGTTTCAGTCCATAATGTCAAGAAAAGCCTGGTGGGGTTGGACTGTCTGGTTCGTTGCAGAACTTGTCACAGGTGCTCTGCAGGTCATGGCAGACCAGGAAGCAGACAGAGCAACAGAACAAAGGGCCAGACAAGACCTTCAAATGCCAACTTTTGTGACCTATGCCCTAATTCCATCAGCTAAGTCTGGCCTTCAAACAGTTCTGCAGCTTCCTACAGAATACCGCCAGCTGGGGAACAATCCGTCAAAAGAGGAGCCTACAGGGGACATTTCAGATTCAAAATATATTGTGACCTTGCCTCCAAAGTTCATGGTCATCTCATAATATAAACTGTATCTAATCCAACTTAAAGAGTCCCCAGAGCTTTACAGTCTCAACACTGTAAAGTCCGAAGTTCAAGGTCTCTTCTGAGGCTCAAAGCAAACTCTTAGCATGAGGCTCTGTAAATCAAAAAGTCCCCTTCGTCCAATGTACAGTGACAGAGCACAGGCATGCCCATTTCAAAATGGACAGATGGAGTATGGGGGAAAGAGGGGACAAAGGAAGACTGAAATCCATCTCTGAAAACAGGTTAACTAGGCTCTGTGTCAAGCACCTGGCACACTAGTAGCTGGGCTCCAACAGTCTTGGACATGACTGCAACTGTGGCCTTAACATCTGTGGGTTTTGGGTTTATTTTTTATATATTTTTTTAATCTCCAATTGATGCTTGCCAGCCATTTCCTTAGCGGCTATCTAGTGTTCTTGGCAGTTCCAAAATCCTAGGAACTCCCTCGCTGCTGGAGCTTCATGTATCACTTACTAAGGTCACTGAAGAATATCTAACCTGTCTATGCATTGCCTGACCTCCTAATCTTTTCTCAAAACCTGTGGCAGAAGCCTCCATGGCCCTGCAACTCTCACATTTTGCATGTCTATAAAATGAGGAGCACACAGACAATAGATGCTAAAATGCTGTCCTCCTGGGCCAGCTCAAGCAGCAGGCAGGACCTCTTGGACTTCAGTGACTTATCAATGCCTGAGTGGCTGGACCCATGAACACACTGGCAACCTTTTGTGCAATGCTCATTTCCTTAACTATTATTGTTTCTTTGTAACTTTACAGGAACTATCTTTTTGCCCCCCCCCCTTGAGCCAAACTAACCAAAGCCTTTTGACACCTTATTTCAATGTACTTTTTAAAGATATTGCTTTTTTTGGTACTGTACCCAAGTACCTGAAATGAAGCAACTTGAAGGAACAAGGGTTTACTTTGGCTTAAGTTCAAGGGATAAGTTTAAGTTGCGTCATAGCAGGGAAGTTATAGTAGTAAGAGTATGAGGGGGCTAATTACAGTGTGATCTCAGTCCGGAAGCAGAGGGAAGACAGAAAGTGGGGCTGGACACAAAGTCAAGGCTCATTCAAGTGAGTCACTTCTTCCACACAGCCTCCATCACCCAAGGGTTCCACAATGTTCCAAAACAGCACCACCAGCTAGGAACCAAGGGTTTAAACATCTCAGATTCAAACCACAATGGCTACACCAATCGAAAGAGCATGGCACTAGAATGGGAATAATGGGGAAGTCAAGATGGTCCAGAAATAAATTTATAGCCAGTTAGTCTTTAACAAAGCTACCAGGAAAAAGGTAATCTCCTAAATACACAGCACTGGACAAATATGATACTCGTGTGAAGAAGAATGGATTAGATGCTTAGCTCTGATCGAATTCCTAAAATCAACCAAAAGTAGATAAAGTCTTAAACATAAGACTTGAAACTGGAGAGACCCTGAAATCAAGTCTAGAAAAACCATCTCAAAATTGGCCTACGCAAAGAAGACTCATTTGACATGACTCTGAAAGCGCAAGCAGCAGAAGCAAAAATTAGACAAATGAGGTCACCTCAAACAGATTCTGCACAGCACAGGGAGCAATCAGTGGAGTACAGAGGCAGCCTGGGAGTTGAGAAAGAATATTTGTAAGCCATATCTGATGCCAGGATACTATAGAGGATCTCAAAATATAGATGGCAAGAAAATAATCTAATTTTAAAAATAGACCAGAATAGACATTTCTTAGTCCACGAAATATCACTTTTTATCTGTTAGAATGGCCTTGATCATCTGGACTCGATATCATGAGTTGATAAGCATCTGGAGACAGGCAATTAATTAATCCTTGTCTGCCGGAAATGGGTGGAGGGACTCTAGCCAGCCTAAGCACAGCAAACATGGCTCTGGCAGGCCGTGCCTTCTCCCCCATACTCTCTGTTTTGAAAAAAAAAAAAAAAAAACCTTTAGGTTGCATTCCTAAAGCTAGCCCCCAAGGTCTACTCCCTTATTTGGCCACATCCTCCTCATGAGGCTGATTATGAAGATCCAATTATCAAAGAATTGAAATCCAGCAATCAAAATCCCCCTTTGACTCAACTAATTAACATGCCCAATCAAAATTAAATGCCTCATCCTAATACAGGGTTTCCCATTTTACTTTTATAAACCTCCATTTGTCTACAGGCTATATCTGTTTCCTCTCAATCTAGAGGCAGGCCTTTGTTGTGTGTGTCATGTGCCCTGCCCCCCACCAGGGTCCTTCAGCCCTTCCTTGTTCCCTTCCCTTGCTCCCTCATCCTCTATATCTTGTCTGTGTCTCTTATTCCTTCCCTTTGCCTCTCTGGGGCAAATAAATTTCCTTTGTGCTGGGAACTTGGTCTTGGGACATCCTGAGCCAATACCAGTCCCTTCAGTGGATAAATAAAATAGTACACTCGTGATGACAGTTGTAAAAAGTTGTATGAAAGTTCCTCAAAATTTAAAAATAAAATTATCCTCTGATCTTACACTCTTCTTTCTGGATATGTATCCAAAAGAAATAGAATCAGTGTGTACTTCTGGGTTTATGGCTGCATTGTTCACAACAGCCAAGGTCTAAAATCAGCTCATGTGTCCATTGATGGATGAGGGCTATCATTAAAGAAGAGCAGGTAGAGAAAAAGTAAGAGCCAGACAACAGGCAGCAGTGCTATGAAATGCTGTTTCTCTGAATATGGCATGGTTATTAGACTCACAGCAGCTCTGGTTATGTGCACAAGATCGGAACAAAGTCAACCCAGCTGAAATTTCAGCACAGGTTTGGCAGTTGGCTCCTTTACCCACTGAGTCATCTCTCCAGCTCTCTCTACTTTTTAGTTTTGTTCGGGCAGGATCTCTTGCTGAGCCCAGAGCTCCCTGATACAACTAATCTACCTGGACAGTTTGTCTAGAAGATTCTCCGTTGCTGTCTCCCCAGTTGCAGGTAGCACCATATTTGCCCAGCTTTTAGTGGGATGTAGAGACCTTAAGGGTAATGTCTCCACACCCTACACTTTGGCTGCAAGACATACAGAAATCTCTAACCAACCAGGACACTTCCTCTGTGCCAGCTAGTTTCCATAGTGCCAGAAGGTATTATGCAAGTTCTTGGAAAGAAAAGATGTCAATGGTCTTACCCAGCATTGTATCCTGATATTACAACACCAACATGCAAGGCAAGATGTACACATTGGTGTATCAGTGGCACAGCGTTATGGGGTAATCAACTTCTTTCTGATTGGAGTTGTGTCCTGTTCCAGAGCAAAGAACCCATGACTGAAGAGGTCATAGCCCCAAAATAGACTTACTGCTGTTAGTTTGTTAAATGATTATGTTGTAAAACTGCTTGCCAAATATTTATGTTTGTAATCATAGACCTAAGCTGCTCTCAACCTTTGTCAGCAAACCTTCTCCTTGCAGTGGGCAGTACTCAATCCCCAGGCCCCATGTGCTGGAAGAATCCACTCTCACAAATTGTCCTTTGAGCTCCACATATGTACTATGCATAGCTTGTGCAAGTGCACCCTCCCCTCATATATATATATATATATATGTATATATATATATATATATATATATATTTGTATTTTTAAAGTGGAGAACTATTGTGTGCTCAAAGATATCTGTAGGCCATAATGCTAAGATTTCTTCATTTAGATAAACACCAGCCAAACGCAAGCCAGAGCGTGCCCAGAGGCCGCAAGCTAGTGAGGCCAGAGAGAAGGGGCCTCCACGTAATCGTGGCCCCTTCAACCTCCCCTGACCACACCCTCATGGGCGTGGCCAGGCACACCTGTAGGGGCTACTAGGAGGCGTGGCTACAGTGTCTCCCTACAGAGAACAATCAAGGAAGACACCTAACATAAACTTCAGACCTCCACATACATGTACACACACCTGCACATGCACACACATGTATATCCCCACACATGCAAACAGGCATACACATGCACACACACACACACACACACACAGAAAGAGAGCTCTATGAACTCACATAGAAACCTAAAAAGTCAAAGAAGCAGAGAGTAGAGGATGGTTGCCAGGGTCTGGAGGGAAAAAGCCATGAGGAGGTGTCGTTCATTGTGAAGTCAGTATATTCTGGGATTTTAATGCATGCCATGGTGACTAGTTCATGGTATTGTGTTATTTGCTCAAAACTTACCAAAAAAAATAGGTCTGAAATGTTCTCACATCGCAAAAAAAAAGTATGTAGATGAAGTGATAGACATGCCAATTAGCATGACTAATTGTTTTACACAGTACACAAAAATCAATACATCAGATTGAGAGCTGAATACCACACTTTTTATTACTCATAATTTAATAGAACCAAGGAAGGGAATAGTAAATAACTCTATTAATGAAGGAAGGAAAGACATTGCTGTCCCTGAGTTCCTCTGAGTCTTCATGTGTCTTCATGCCCAGGACCACTTTCCTCGGCTCACTGGTCAAAACCATTTCCTAAATCTTCCTAGCACTCTGACCTCTCCCACTTTACCCCCAGCTGGGTATTAGGACACCTGAATCCTTAGTCTCCATCACTTTTCACCATGCCCTGCTAGTCTCCAAGAAGCCTATTTCTTCTCGTTCATTTGCTTTGCTTTGAGACAGGATCTCACGGCCACTTGGGGGATTGGAGCCACCACACCTGGTTATGGAGGTTCGTTTGTCATCACCATTCTCTTGACTTAAGCTCCTCTATTTCTCAAAATCCCCATTTGGTCCTCCAAAAAGTTTCACTGCAAAGTCCAGTCTCCATGAAATGAGACCGTCTACCTTGGTGACCTACTTATTCTCTTGGTGGTCTATCTTTATTACAGCTGCATTATCTTTGCCCTCTTGGTATTCTGCCCCAAGTGATTGTCATTGAGATGGGAGCTGTGTCTTTCACTGGTGTTGCTCATGTACCATAGCTACTCAGCATCATAGCTATTCAGCAAAGGATTGTCTGTAGGGATGCTGAATTTGTAAGGCATCGGAGTCATGCAACAACACTACAAAACTCCCTAAATTAACACAGGTTAATGTGCTTCACTGTTTTTGTTTTGATTATTTTAATTATGCATATTGTGTGGGGATCTGTGTGGAGATATATGCACATGAATTTAAGTACCCACAGAGGTGCCAGGTCCCCCTGGAGCTGCAGGTACAGGTTGTTGTAAGCTGCCTGATGTGGGTGCAAGGAGTCAAACGCAAGTCCTCAGGAAAAGCAATGTGCTCTGAACCACTGAGCCATCTCTCCAGCCCCACATACCCTATGCGTATCCCAGAATTGCATGCTGCTCACTGTCTTAGGGGTCCCAAGCAGAGCCAGCATTTCTACTGAGGGGGAACAAGAAATAAAAATGTTAGTTATAAGACTCTTGGCTCCAGCTTCAAATTTAGCCAAGGTGTTAGCTTTGACCTGGGTTTCATTCCCAAAAATAAAGGGCAGGGGATAAACTCCAAAGGTCCCCCTAGGTTTACTATTCTATGGTGTGAAGCCTACATTGACATTTCACAGGATTATAGAAAATAAAGTCCATGTTGGCTGTGAACTCTGACTTATTTGATGCACAAGGTTCCAGTGAATACGCACAAGTTAAAGCATTAGGGAACTTGAACAACTTTAAGATGATCTGCTTTACAGATGGGGTTTTGAGAAGGTTTTGGGGGCACTATCTGTGCTAGAGGACAGAGGGCCTAAAAGATCTAACAAGAAATTTCTGTGCAAAAATGCGGCATTTCTGTGACAGTTCCAGGCACATAAATGCTTACTGTCTTGCCTATTGATGAGCTATTCCTACATTTTATGTCTTCTCTTGAAATTAGATTATAATTCATAACTTACTAGAAAACACAAACAGATTAATCATGCCAATAACTTTAGGAGGAACTTTTCATTGTAAATTTATATAACTTTGATATGACCAAATTAAAAATAATTTAATGCTAGTCTGTTTTTAATTGTAAAAGAAACACATCTACTATGACATTTATGTTTTCTGTATAAGTGATATACAGAACATATAAATCCTTATTTCATCATTATTAACATTTTGGTTTATTGTTCCAAGCCTTTTTTTCCCTCTGCCTTTATTTTAACTGTCAAAATCGTTGTTGGGATTCGAGCTGAGGACTTCACAGCTAGTTTAGTCACCTTCTACACATCATTTGTAATAAATGCTTACACATTCCTGAGTGTTGGGACTTTTCCAACATTTTATTCTTTCCAGATTGCCATTAGAAATGCTCTGATGAGAAGCTTTACATAAATCTCTGTTTGTATCAAAGATAATAACTTAAGATATATTCCCAAGAGGGTAGTTTCTGTGTCAGAGGAGATAATTTCCAAGACTCTTGAAACCTATTATCAAATTGTCTTCCTGTACCGCTTGGCCTTGACCAACAGAGCACAGAAATTCACTAGCCCCAATTCCCCGCTAGGATTAAGTGTAATTTTGTGTTCCATACACAGGGACATAACACAGAAAAGCAACCTCTCATCTTCTTTTGGCCTGGATTTTAAATCGTTAATGAAATTCCATGTTTCAAGCTTAGCTGATTGTGTTTTATTTATGAATTATCGGTACAATCAATTTTTTAAAATTGAACTTAAAAACAATTACACCTCAGGTACCTTAATTTTGGTTAGTTTGCTATCACAGCAGAGAGGAAGCGAGAGTAGGAAGTAGCAGAACTTTTTAAATTAGAAGACATAATTTTAATATTGAATTTCCTTGAGATTTCAAGAGGTACTGAAAGAAAGATGAAAAGGTGTAGAGTTTTCAAAAACAGAACACTGAGGGGCATTGCTTCCTGGTTGCTTCAGAGCTTCTCATTCTTGCCTCGATTTCCCCCCAGGTTTGTAGACAGGAGTGGTCTCAGTGGGTAGCTAATTAAAACTACTATATGAAAAGACTTGGCTTGCAGACAAGTCTGCTTCTTTACATAGGCATGGGTCAGCCTTCCCTCTTAGTGCTTTGCTAGACTTCCTAGGAAAATGAATGCAAGACTGGTTTGCCTCCGACCCGAGTTCAACATTTGCCACTTTCTTTTTGTTTATGAGTGACGCCTGTTCATGACTATACATATGCAAGTGTGCGTGCCGACGACCCTGTACATGCATGTGTGAATGGCAGAGGACGACAGCCAAAGTCTTCCCTCCATGGCCCTCCACCTATGTTTTCAGGGTCCCTCACTGAACCGGGAGTTCAGTGATTGGTTAGGCGCTGGCCAATGCGCTCTGGACATCTTTCTGTCTCCGCCTCCAAGCTGGTGCTAGAGATACAAACTCCTGTACCAGGTATTTACAAAGATGCTCAAAATCCAAACACAGGTCCGCATGCTTGTGCGGCCGGCACCTTATACCCAAAGCCGTCTCCCCAACCTTCCAGGTCACTACTTAAAACATAGCAAGAGATAGCTTGCAAATGGGAAAGGAAATCATGCCCCAGGGACTAGAACATTTGCAGGCTCTGCTGAACAACCCTACTCTCTGGAGGTTGGGATTCTAGGGTGCTTTAATTAACAAGCCCATATAGGAAGGCAAGGCAAGGGAGGGCTTGAGTGCACTGGACAATAATAACCTTGTTACCCTCTGTTGGTAAACTGAAACAACCTTGCATATACTCACTGGCCCTGGAGGGTCTGGGGTGACTAAGTAAGTATTGGGGTGGTCTTACTGAAATATTTATGGTCCTAGTGACACCAAGACTCATAAAGACTTCCCAACGACCCACAGACCCACGTGGGTAGTATTTAGCTTTCTTAAGAATTGACACTCAAATATTTCACTGTATGCCTTCAACTTTAATATTTGTTTGCATATTTGTTTATTTATTTATTTATGTGCCTAGTATATCTTTAACAAAATATTCCCAGATTCTGGCCGTTTGTTTCTGCATAGAAGATGAAAGAGTGCTTTTTATACAGAACTATAGCCTTACTATAAAAAAAAAAAAAAACAAGACAGACCTCCAGGAAACCAGAGCACACCCAAACCCCAGAAGTAAATAACACCTCAAAAACTGTCAGCTTTCATACACAACTGCCCACACCTCAGCCGAAGACAGGCTAATGCTGTAACTGTATCATTGGCACGGGTTTTCAGGGTCTTGGTGACTTTAGGCTGCTGTAGCCAAATGTCATAGAATGGTAGCCTACAGAAACTGGAAGCTGATCTGTGGACTTTCAGAGGCTGGGAAGGCCAAGATAAAGACACTAGCAGTTGATGCCCTTTATGTGATAGGTGGGACAAAGCAGCTTCCTGAGACCTCTTTTGGAAAGGCCCCAATTGCGTTCCTTCTAAATTTTTATGTCTTGTGTGTATGATACACGTTTATGTATGTATGACTTCCATGAGAAAGTGCAGGCATGCCACAGTGTACTTGTAGAGGTCCAGGGACAACTTTGAAGATAGTTTTTTTTGAGACAGGATCTCTTTGTTGTTTGCTGCTGCATACCCCAGGCTAGCTGGACACCATAGCAACAAGAGGACATGGGACTGCAGATTTAAGTTCCTGTGTCTAGCCTTATTTGGGTTCTGTGGATTAGAACTTAGGTGTTTTACACATGAAATCATCTTAGCAGCCCCATCAATTCCATTCATGACAGGGCTTCTCCATCTTCATCCCCTACCAAAAGCTATGCTTTTAATACAGTCCCCTTAAGGGTTAAGATTTCAACGTAACAATTTTAAAGTGTCACATTTTCTCAAACACTTGGTGATGTTACTACCTTTTCTTTCAAAATCAGCTGCCAATTCAAGAGTCTACTTTTACCTGAATATATTTGTTGAGAGGATAGAGAGAGAGAGAGAGAGAGAGAGAGAGAGAGAGAGAGAGAGAGAGAGAATCAGTTGTTTGTACTTTTGAGACAGAACCTTGCTATGTAGCCTTGAACTTGTGATCCTCCTGGCTCAGCCTCCTGAGTGCTAATATTACTGGTGTATGTCCCTAATCTGGATCCAAGTGCCTGTTTAGGTTGCTGTGTTTTCCATGCTCACGTCCAGAGCCCCTGCTCTATCTAGAAAGCAAGTTACCTCCAAAAGTAGCTACGCTCCGGTGAAGGTGCTCTAGAAGCATGCCTCCTGGAGTGGGGGAGATGGAGGGGTGTCTGGCGAAGGAAGGAGCATGGAGGACTTCTGGCATGTTTGAAAACAAGGACCTGCTTTTCTGGTTACAACACCAAGTGGACTTGCTGTAGGAATGGAGAAGAGGGTATTTTTATACTTTGTAATAAAAAATTACTATGAAAAATTGTTGTAGTATATAACCAAATTTTAAGTGGATGTAAATTTCAAACAAAAATTCTATTTAGAAATTTATTTTAAGGAAATAATGACAGATTGATGCAAAGATGAAGCTATTTACATTAAATGGAGAATCAGTCAAATTGCAATACATGCATATAATGTAATACTTTGCAGGCAGTTAAAACCATTGTGGGAAGAATATTTAATGACAAGAAAAATATGTGTGTATGTATGTGTGTTCATGGTGTGTGCATATATATGTGTGTGTGAATACATATGCTAAAATGAGTTATAAAGCATTGTAAATGGCATGAGCATGATAAAATGTTTAAAGTACTTATATAAATATATGCAAAATGCATGCAAAAGAAGCCCCAAGCTTCTGTGTTCATCCATATCTTCTGTTTTACTGTTTGCATTTTTCTAGAAGGACCATGCATCACTTTTGCAATAAGAAAAGTCAACACTATTTTTTAAAGCAGGAGGTCAGTGGCTTTAAGCTCTTTGGTCCCCTGCTTCCAGCTACTGAGTCCATGAAGGCAGGCAGTGTATAAATGCTGCTGCTTGAGGCTCTGAGGCAAGAACTAGACTGGGGCTGCTAGATTGCAACACCAGGGGTCCATCCTCAGACTCCCTGAAGGTCTCTCCTCTCCCTCAGTCCCTTCCCCCAGGTCTCCCTTTCAACACAGCCTCTGCTAAGAGTGTTTGCAAATCTCCTCCATTCAGCCTTCCTGTAATCACTCTTTTTTTTTTTTTTTCTGAGACAGGGTTTCTCTGTGGCTTTGGAGGCTGTCTTGGAACTAGCTCTTGTAGACCAGGCTGGTCTCGAACTCACAGAGACCCACTTGCTTCTGCCTCCCGAGTGCTGGGATTAAAGGCGTGCGCCACCAATGCCCGGCTTCTGTAATCACTCTTACACACACACACACACATACACACACACACACACACACACACACACACACACACACACGCACGCACGCACGCACACGCACACGTATGCATACACTCAGATATATACACATATGTATACATTCAGACACACACACATGCATGGACACACTCACACACATATGCATATGAATACATATTTGGGTGTTCACACATACCATGAATACACACATTCATGCACGCACACAAATGCATTCACACACATGTTCTGCTCTGTGTATGTAGTTCTATGGGCATTGACAAATTGGACACTCGGAAGCCCATTGTGGAACTGAGGAAAAGTCACAAGAAAAGGGTGGGTGCACACCCTACACCCAGCTTTCATTCCTGGGACCAAACCCCGTACTCCCTTATTTGGAAAAGGAGTTCCAGGCCTGCTGTGTTCAATGAAAAGGCAGCAGACATGGCAGATACCAAGGTGGTTTTCTACAAAGGCCTTTCAGCGGAGACTAAGACACTCTGCAGACTGGACCGCTCACTTCCCCTAATATAAAAAGATTCCTGTCATCAGTGAAAATGCCTCATGTAATAACCACTGCAAATATGGGAGGCCATAGAGAAAACAGTGTTTGGGGGAAATGATATTAGATTCATTTTGTCTTTATTTTCCTCACATAGTTTTGCTGGTAACTGGAATACATTCAAATAAGGAAGTGGCAAAGAAGATTAAAAGGCCCAAATTTGGTAAGTAAAATCAAAATCCCTTTCTGACACAAAGCTGTGTGCCCATGTGGAGAGTGGTCCCACTTACATTACAGCAGCGGTTCTCAACCTTCCTACTGCCATAACCCTTTAATATAGTTCCTCGTGTTGTAGTGACTCCAACCATAAAATTATTTTTGTTGCTGCTTCATAGCTGTAATTTTGCTACTGTTATGAGTTGTAATGTAAATATCTGATATGCAGAATATCTGATATTTGACCCCAGTGAAAGGGTCATTTGACCCCCCCCCCAAAGAGGGCATGGTCCACAGGTTAAAAACCACTGCATTAGAGTATGTGAATGGTGATGTTTGGTCTTGGCCAGGGTTTTTCTTTCTATGTCAGTTGCTTTACATTTAAATGGACATGTGTCTTATTATCTACCTCATTCTCCCCCCCAAAAAAATTGTTATAAGTTCTTATTTTAAAGTAAAACAAATGTGGCTTCACTGCAACAGGAAAACTCAAAATTCACACACATGCCCATGTTACACACACACACACACACACACACACACACACACACACACGCACATGTGAGTGTGTACTCTAACTTTCTATGGCTCATATCTCAATTCCCCATGGTAGAAGACTCAGTATGGCTGGTATAAAATTCCATCAAAGCTTCCTGTCTCCCAGCATGTCTAGAAGAGACAGAAAGACCAGGGAAATTAAGGAGATAGGAAAAAAGAAGAGTCCCTCACACTCACACCCAACACAGATCTGGTTTACATTTCTCTCTGCCTCAATTTCAACACAACTGACAAAACCAAACCATTGTACAGATTGCCAACAGAACTCCACTTCCTGTGTGTGTATGCCGTGTGGCCAGCCACCATACACTCCTACCGCATTGCTTGGATAAGCCTAAGCTTGTGGGTTGTAGGTCTTTAGAGCTGGTTTGTAGAAGGAATGCTGCAGAGTTTGATGATGTGAGCAGAGAAGCAGAAGTTGTAAGCAGAACTTAACAGACCATTCTGATGGGTGAGATCACAATGCTGAGAGAAATAAGCAAGGTGGAGACCCAGCTCTCAAGGTTCCAGAGGGAAATAAGATGCTCAATGGAGAACAGAATTAGAGTTCACTCAACTTGATTTCAACTTCAACTTGAGTGAGACCAAATTGAAAGTGATGGAGCCAGTTGGTTTGGGCTGGAGAAATTTCAAGACCAGACAGTATTCAGGAGGTATCGGGATTACTGCTCACTGCTCTTACCCAGTCTGTAGTGACAGAGCATCAGGTGAAACAGGAGGACCTGGAACTGCAGTTTGGCAAGAAGAGGAGCCTGAGTGAACTGCAAGTTGCAGGTATGCAGCTGTAATTGTTAATAGATGAGCACCACTCCACCAGGGCCACAGGGAAGGTGTCCCAAGGGCAAGACCCCACGCAGCAAAGTCTTCTATTTGTAACAGTGGAAACATCTGAAAAGGAATGCCTCTGAAGGGCTTCCCTGCTCCAGCGCCTAGGAAAGTATTTTCTCAAATTGAACCACCAAGGTACACGGAGGACACCATAGTCACGAGAGAGATGGCTAGATGGCATCCCAAGCTGGCAGCAAAAAAAAAAAAAATGGGTGGCATTGGTGCTGGTTTTGCAGGGAAGTAAAATGTAAGGGTGGTGGCTGTATGAAGGCTGTACCAAGGAAGTCCCTGGAGCCAGGCAGGCAATGTGGGGATGGGTTGGAGTCCCCACAGGGCAGCCCTAAAAAGCCATAGCATGAAATTGGCATGTGATGACCGAGTTGCAGTGAAGACCCCAGGATGTTGGGGATCCCAAGATCATGGAATATCTACTTGCCAAGGAAAGCTGCAAGCATGGAATAGTGTTGGTCCAAAGAGATGCTACATGTGCTGCAGGAAGCAGAACTGGAGGAGAAAGGCTACCTAAGCATTTTGCAGCAGCACAGATGATTCCATCACTAGTCCCAGAGACCCAACAGGAAGTTGTAGAATTCAGTCGAATCATTCTTTTCCACACCTCCTCCACTCCTCCCTTGTGGAATGAAAATGCTTTATTTTGATTTTACAATGACTCACAGTTAAGAGAGGACCTTGGGTCTCGGAAGTAACTGGGCTGTTGAGCATCATTGGAATTATTAAAGGCTATAAAGACTTTTACATTTGGAATATAGTATGTGTTATGAGATGGCCATGAGTGTAGGGGGCCAAGGGGCAGAATATATTGGTTTTGATGTGAAATATCTCCCATAGACTGGCATGTTTGAGTATTTTGTACTCAGTGTTATGCTATTTTGGAAGGTTCTGGAATCTTTAGGAGAAAGGACCTCTCAGGAGAAGTGAGTCACTTGTGGGGAGCCTTGAGAGTTTTGTAATAAACAGATAGATAGATAGATAGATAGATAGATAGATAGATAGATAGATAGATAGATGATATAGATACAGATATAGATAGTCTGGCACCACACCCTGCCCATTCTCTGCTTGCTGACTATAGACACAATGTAACCAGCCACCCCACATTCTTACCTTCCCCCACTATTATGGACTATACACTCTCAAACTGTAAACCAAAATAAACCTTTACTGGCTGGTAGAGTAGGAGAATTGCTTACAGAGGGACAATGCTCCTTATTCCAAAAAAAAATATTAAAAATGCATTTAAACAGCTAACGAACCTCCAGGACCTTTGAGTTTAATCCTATAGGCACCCTGCTCTCATCCATAAGCTGAAACAATGTGCACCCCACCCACCCCAAAAACATACAGTCATACAATTTCATTCATAGAAGGAAATTCTTGAAGAGAAATAAGAAACAAATTCATGGTTTTTAAACTTAATTTTTAGGTGTTGCTTAATCTTTGAGCTTGTTTGTAAATTACGTATTTTAAACAATCTAACGTCAAAAGACAGAGGACCATAAGTACAAATAGCTACTTTTAAGGCACGTACGTGGGACTCTGTCTTGAGTAATCTACCCTCCCCTTGGGCATGCACTGCCTTCTTAACAAACCCCAACCTTGCTTGCCGTTGCCTCCTCCTGAAGGTCTTTGCTGTGTTGAAAATCAGGGTTCTTACTATATCTGGGAGAACTCAACAGACTGCACCCCCAGCGCCATTGGGACATTTCCCACACCAACTGAAGCCCTGGGTTCAGGATGTAAATCACAGAAACTCCTGGCAGATATCACACTCAAATAATGGAAAGGAAAAATAAGTTTCATTTTTGGTGGAGATCACTTAACAACAACAACAAAATCCAAAATAATCACCACTTACAAGAGACCAAAGTCTCTCTCCTTTAAGCAAAATCAAGCTGTAATTGTAATTTAATGGAACTCCAGACTTTTGAATTGTACTGCCATTTTTGACATGGCTCCTAACTGTCCAAAATGGCCACCTCATCTCCATTCTTTCCAATCAACAAGAATGAAAAAGGCACATACTAGTTCACAATAAATAATAATACTAGCAATAATATACACCTCTTAAGTGCCATTTGGGTTAGTAACAAATGGAGGGAAATGTCTTGATTGCCAGCATCCACATGCTTCGCTGAAAGTAAGGGATTCTCTCACAGGGGAGGAAGGACAGAGTGTATGCTGGGAACTAGCTATCAGGACCGGACACAGATGGGAAATAGTGTACTGTGAGCACATTGGGAATTCTGGATCCAGAAGTGAAGGCACAATGGAGGTTTATAGGAGATTCTATAAAATAAAGGCTTTAGACAAAGTCAATGTTCTGTGCTTTCCACAGCTGAGACTTTCTTTACAGGCATTAAATTTAAGTGTGTTGAAATCAGCAACATGTATAATTTGAACTAAAAGAAAGACATTTGCTTCACACAACCACCTTTTTTCATTTTCTTAAAAGTTGCCAGGTGGGATTTCCTGCTGAAATGAGACCAAAAAGGCAGCCATCCATAGACTCCTAGGTTGAAATACTAAAAAAGAATCAGTTGTTTATTTATGCCTGTCAGGACCAAGAGCCAAAACGAATAGCACTGGGGCAGATGTGTGTTCAAAACAAGCACTGGGTTAATATGGAGACAAATGCACACCCAAGTGTGGATTCCTTTGGGTTATATCCAGTATCTTCATTAACTCTGATGCAAAAATCATGAAAGGTTCCATGATTACCATGACAACAGTTCTCAGTGACTATGAAAGTCTGTGGTAAGTAACCCAAGGGCAAACCCCTTGGAGAGATCTCAGATGGATTGAATTTCTGATATGCTAAATTCTAGTTTTGTTCTCCAAATCTCCCTTGTGGGGCAGCACATTTGAATCAATAAATGCCTGAAGTCTTTTCTCTAATTAGAAACTCTAGCACAATCATTAAATAAGGGAGGGAAAAGATGCAATGAGTGTAATAGAATAGTCCCAAGCCAGGGACATATCTGATTCTTGACCTCAGGAGTATTTGCAAATTGTAGTCTCTAGCTTGAGGCCAGAGTAATTTGTATTTTTCCAACTGTTGTCTGCAGCTGGGCTAGGTAACTTATGGCAGGGAAGGCACAGCATTCATGCATTCAGCAAGGATTTCCTAGAGCCCAGTAAAGCACCAGGCCTGGTGTCAGACATCCAGATACAACTGGAATCAAGACACACTTTTACCTTCACAGCGCTCACAAACAAGTCAGGAAGACAAGTCTATGGCAGGTAACCGAGTAACAGTACTGTGAGACTGTGAAGGAACAGACGGTGTGCGCAGGGATGGTGTGCCTACCCTAATGAAGCAGAAGAGGCAGGGGCATTACAAACAACCAGGGGAGGGTTAGGACAATGCTCAAAGCCTGAAGATTAGAAAATGCTTAAAAAGCTGGCCAGGCGATGGTGGCGCACGCCTTTAATCACAGTACTTGGGAGGCAAAGGCAGGTGGATCTCCATGAGTTTGAAACCAGCCTGGTCTACAAAACAAGTTCCACGACAGTCAGAATTGTTACACAGAGAAACCCTGTCTCAAAAAGCCACAATAAATAAATAAATAAATAAATAAATAAATAAATAGTTGGCTTGGAATGGCAGTGAGGCAATGAATCCCTATAATCCCAGCCCTTGGGAAAATTTAAAAGTTTCAATTTGGCTGAAATATGCAGAATGAGTTGAAGGTGTTCAGGTGAATGGTGAAGAATTAGCTGTACTGTATGGTGAAGGGTTTCACTACTGTTTGGGAATCTGGACTTCGTCATGAGGCAATGGGAGGCAATGGGGAGTATCTCAGCACAGGTTGTTTTGTTTGCAATTAGCAGAAATCCAAGCTCAATTTGTTTAAGTAGAAAAGAGGATTTGGATGGGACCTGGGGTAACTCACAGAAACCAAGGTCGGAAGCACAGCTGGAGTTCCCTGGGACTGGTGCCCAGATGGGAAGGTCACAAGAACCAAACCAAAGAGCCAACACGTCTGCCTGTCTCCCTCCTACCCCTCCCCCAATCTCCCTTCATCTCTGTCCCATTCCCGTCCTGAAAGAGAAAACTGAATTCCATCCATCCAGGGCAGTGTTGATTCAGAGGAGACAAGAGTGAGCAAGTTTGCATTAGGAAGATGAAACAGCCCTGTCAACCACTCTAATAACCTTTAATACCAGAACACAGCTGATTAATGAGCAGATATGACATATCCACATGCGTGTGGGTAAGCAGCATGGATGTGTCTACAAAGCCTGGACAGAATTTACAAGGATGCAGATGGTGGAGTAGAAGACAGTTCCATATTCTTACATATCTTAGAGAGGTCTTCTGTGTACTTCTATGTAGAGCTCTTTCTAGAGGTGTTGACAGGTTCCAGTACCTAAGGAGGCCTTGAACCATGAATTCAAAGGGTCAGCCTTTCCCTTTGGCTAAAATATAGAACAAGAGTCAACCTACAAGGACCAATTTTACTGACCTATAATATAGTCAAGAAGTCATACTCTCAAAGAGAAGAGAGGTAGAGGCCACCTTCCTTGTCACTAAACAAAGAAATCCTGACCATCTTACATTTACAGTTGAGAGCTCAGATTCTATCTTATAGGAGCTTCTTGGGTTTTTAAATGCAAAGTGATAGAAGCAAGGCTTTAAACAAACCATGTAGGGCCCACTGGGAGAGCAGATGAGATCCTCAAAGTTCCCAGACCAGCAATATCAGCATCAGCTTAACCCTTTTGTCCTACCAACCCTAGTCCTACTGAAGCAGAACCTCCGGGAGAACTCCAGTCATCTGTGGTCTGATGAGCAAGGGGATTCTGAGGCCCCGTAATGTTGAGAGTCCATGGATTAAAAGCTGAGGCAAGGCCAATGCTGCTGTAGACATAACGTGAGACCATCTAGATGGATCCTCCATAGTTCCCTCTACCCTCCTCGCTTTGGCAAGCTTTCATGTTCCACCAGTGGCTTTTTCTTCTTAAGATCAAAAGACTTCACAACCCTGGGAGATGAAATAACAATGGGGAGAGAATTTGTTAGTATTGCCATCTGACAATTTTCAGATCCTTCCAGTACATCAAATGGTATCCTAGGCTCCTGAGACTCAAGTGCTAAGGACTGTCGTCAGTGGTTGTAAATGTCAGCCTCTAAACTCCAGCTAGATCGAGTATGGCATGGTGGAAGGAAGTAGGACTAGAGGAAGGTGTTCCTTGGCAGTAGGTAAGAGAGATGGAGGAGTGAGAGCTGACCAAGTGAGAAGAAAAGTAAGGTAGAAGAGATGCAGGCAAGGCAGGAAAGAAGAGCCTGTGTTGCTTCCCTTGGTTTGGCCTGAGAATGCTGGCATACCAGTGCTTCTGTTCTGCGTACTCATAGGGTTGACACCATCTTTGGTAGGTAGCTCTTCTCTCTTCCCTGCCACCCCTGATTTTCCATTTCTTTTTCTTCTCATCCCCTTTACCTTCTTTCCACATCTGTGGCTGGCCCATGGTCTCCAGTTGTCCTTATGGATCTGACTGAGCTTCGCTGGGAATCCTTTGGATTTAGAACACAATACTAAGATAATGTAATATGAAAGCTCTGCCGTGAGAGAAGCAGAGATGGAATAAGCAACAGCCATCCCACAGGCCCTCCTCAGGCATATAGGTGACCATTCATTCCAAGCCAATGCTTTGCTTTCCTATGAATTTGGTATACATATTTTATCCCACTGAGTTTTGCTTATTGCTTGATTTTCTAAATCAAATCAAGTCTGACTCCAAACTGGCAGTCAGGGAGGTAGAACGAGGGCAGGGAATTCAAATTCCATATTTACCATGGTTCTTCCACCAAGCACCACCCCATTGCTACAGACCCTATAACATTTGGAAGATTCAGGGAGATTGTACAAGTGGTTTAGAGTCCCAGTCTGTCTTCAAGGCAGGTGGGTAGCTTCATTGTTTCCTGAATGCCAGATCTTGGCAGAGATGAGGAAGCCTTGTGCTTAAGGCTTCTCCCTAGGAGACAGCACACTGGGTGCTGCTCTGAGTCAGTATTCCCCCAAAAGCTGCTAGAAAATAGGAACATTTCCCCCATGGGAATCTACTGACCGATTCCTAAGCACCCAGCCTGGGAGCATTGCTTTTTGTTTCTTGTTTTTTGTTTTTTTTTTTCCCTCCGTCCTCGCCATCTTGGAGTAGAAAGAAGCCAATTCCTCCAAGCAAGAGGGATTTAGAGAGAGTAATTCCCAAAGTACAGAGGGAGGCTTGTTTTTGGGCCACTCTGTCCCTTGTGCTGCAACCTTGAATTCCAGAGGTAAGAGCATACCAAGCTTGGCCACTATCTTAGAGTACTAGAAAGGAAAAATTATATATAGAGAGAATTAGCATGTTGGTGACTTAATAAATTAACTTTCTGTATTTAGTCCAAGGTAAAGTTTACCTTGCTGTACTAATGGGATTTTTAACACTTTATTCTTAGAGGTGACTTTTTTCAAGGCTTTCGTTTTCTTGGTACCTTTTGAAGCTATAAATCTAACCCTACCCAGAGGCACCTTCATGGTAGGTTCAGTCAGCATATGCTTGCTCAAGCAGTTTCTAACAAATTGCCCGAATGCAGCTCCATTTCTCTTGATTGTCAAAGGCTACACAATGACAGAACGGTTGTGGATTGTGACGCTAATTTCATTTATGTGTAGGCTATG
This sequence comes from Cricetulus griseus, assembly GCF_003668045.3. Classification (NCBI taxonomy): domain Eukaryota; kingdom Metazoa; phylum Chordata; class Mammalia; order Rodentia; family Cricetidae; genus Cricetulus; species Cricetulus griseus. The sequence continues at coordinate 5,483,324 of NC_048600.1, read as the reverse complement.
CAACTGAAACAAGCCTACTTTTCAACTCATAGGCATTTCAGCCCATACTATAATAAACCAATCTTATGTTTCCACATAAATTATGGCCACCAAAGGTTCTAGAACAATCTCTACTTGGAAGAGTGTCTGTGCTTGGGGCAGAATAGCTTTTAAGTTGTAAAATCTCATCACTAGAGTTTTCCACACATGGAGGAGCACCAGCAGAGCTCCAGAAACGGTTAGCTTAGGCAGGGTAGTGTCAGGGATAGTCAGCATTGCCCAGGTGAGAGCCGCTATGATTGACAAGACACTGCACGTCACTGGCTGTCTATTTAAAATACTCTAACTTCAGCAAGCATCCAATCTTATTCTAGATAAAATGAAAATATTTCTTCTTGCCCTCAAAACATATGAGAAAAGGCTTTCCTGGCCCCAACACCTTTCTCCAGCATATATTTCTAACTAGGTTGGATGTCTCCTGCACATGTCATATACCCTTGGAGTCTTACCACATATTATTTTAAGCATTTTTATATAGTCTGTCTAACCCAAAAGGCCCAGAGTACCAAGAATATATAATTAATGCTCATTGGGTAATTGTTAGATGGATACACAGACAAATGAACAACAAAAATCGCCATAAAATAAAATGTGGTAAAGGCTACATGAGAATAACAACCAGAGAGTCTACAATAGGATTCACAGTGGTTTCACAAAAGTCTATTTAAAGCAAGACATGAAAAACATGAATTTTTCTCCTTGGGGGACGAGAGAGAGAGAGAGAGAGAGAGAGAGAGAGAGAGAGAGAGAGAGAGAAGAAAAACATGAATTTTACAGGCAGGTAGGTCAGGGAGCTGTCTAGCTCCACTGAGCCGATTTCATGGAGAAGAAATGTGGGGTGAGGTCAGGAGACAGTGGGATGGCAGGTCAGGCTATAGATGTAGGCTTAGGAGGTACAAGGAGAAAGGGAGGTGAGGGCCCATCAGGCAGGGGCTGCTTCAGGAAGTCATCTTTTCTTCTTTGTGGCTGAAGGATGGATACTCCTGAGGGGTTTCTGAGCAGGAAATCTACACAAGGGAGACAACAATTGGCAAAGGGAAGAAGATGGTCTCCACAGGAGTGCAAAACCTCATTCTGAAATAGTTCCATTACACTGGAGTCTGTTGCAATGGGCTTTACTTGGGGTGAAACATACAGCCTTTAATTTATACAGCACTCCAATCAGTTAGCCCTAATACTTTGCCATGAGGTATGGAAAACTTTAGCAATCAACCTTGAGAGGATGGACACTGCTTTGAACATGAAAAAGTCATTGTTCTGGAACTTAGTTATGCTCTTTGGGTGGAAGATTTGGTGGAAGAGGCATGCAGCTCCTTAGGCAGATTCACATAGAGCAACTTGTAATTAATCTTCAGTATTTACTCCTTTCTGAGACTCCTGGTGCCAATACAGATTGCTATGTTGCACAAGTGTCCTTGTGGTGTGATTGAGCATCCTTTGGGTATATGCCTAAGAATGGTGGTATAGCTGGGTCTTGTGGTAGATTGATTCCTAGTTTTCTGAGAAACAGCCACACTGACTTCCAAAGTGACTGTACACGTTTGCACCCACCAGCAGTGGAGGAGTGCTCCCCTTTCTCCACATTCTCTCCAGCATAAGTTGTCATTGGTGTTTTTGATATTAGCCATTCTGATGGGTATAAGATGGACTCTTGGACTGATTTTGATTTGCATTTCCCTGATGACTAAGGATGTTGAGCATTTTCTTAAGTGTATTCCTGCCATTTGAGATTGTTCTGTTCAGAATTTTCTACTTAGATGAGTACCCCATTTTTTAATTGGATTATTTGGTAGTTTGATTTCTAGTTTCTTGAATTCTTTGTATATTTTGGAGATCAGCCTTCTGTCAGATGTGGGGTTGGTGAATCTTTTCCTATTCTGTAGGGAGCCATTTTGCCTTGTTGACCGTGTTCTTTGCTTTACAGAAGCTTCTCAGTTTCAGGAGCTCCCATTTATTAATTGTTGCTCTCAGAGTCTGCACTACTGGTGTTCTATTTAGGAAATGATCTCCTGTGTTCAAATGTATTTTCCACTTGCTCTTCTATGAGGTTCAGTGTGGATGGATTTATATTGAGGTCTTTGATCCACTTGGACTTGAGTTTTGTGCATGGAGATAGATATGGATCTATTTGAATTCTTCTACATGTTGATAGCCAGTTATGCCAGCACTGTTTGTTGACTATATTTTCTTTTTTTCCATCTTATATTTTTAGCTTCTTTGTCGAAAATTAGGTGTTCATAGGTGTGGGTTAATATCAGGGTCTTCAATTTTATTCCATTGGTCCATCTGTCTGTTTTTATGCCAATACCAAGCTGTTTTCATTACTATAACTCTATAGTAGAGCTTGAAGTCAAGGATGCCGATGCCTTCAGACATTAGACAAAAGTAGTGATATGTCCATTTTTTTAAACAGTCTGGAATTCTTCCATTGGCTTCTGAAGAATCCAAAGCTTGCCTCTTTCTAGACATTCCTATGTTCTTGTGGCCCTCCCATCCTGTTCCCCCTGTGGCACAGTTCTACCTACAAAAAGGAACTCCCCTACAACTGACATTCTTTCATATTCTGACCCATTACTATAGATTTTCAAGGGCCAACAGTGGGCTCCTTCTCAGGGAGGAGAATCTTCCAGGACCTCATACTTCCTGCCCCTCTATCTTTCTCATTTCTGCCCTTAGGTTTGCCCATAGCACAAGTCACCCCCTCAGTATCCGTCTTCCCTGTCAGAACAGCACACCTCCTCCCAGTAAGTCCTCAATGGTTCACTGGCTTTTCAAGACATTTTTTGCCACTGAAAAGAGTATTCTGCAGTCCTAGAAAGAGTTCTGGTTATGACACAGGTGACACATTGACCATTGCAGGGCTTTGACCTTGTGAAGTTCCCATGTACTTTGGTCCCTGTTGACATCTACTCCTTATTCCCTTTGCTTCTAGCTCACTGGCTTTGTCACGTTCTCCAAACCACAGAGACTATACCTACATCAAATTCTTGACCATGGTTCTTCATTCTCCTAGACCTTTGCTGTCTGGAACCTTCTTGCTATCCTTGTAACGGTGGTAAGAAATTAAGTAGAGGTGCAGGGATCAAATCCTTCCATCCCTTTCAGCAAAGAGGCTGGACTCTTGTCTGAGGGCAGGAGAAGGAAGCCACTGAGGGTTGATAAACAGGAGAATGATAAAATCTGATCACATTTTTTTCCAGTCTCACCATGCTGTTCATGAGGAACGGATGGGGACAAAGAGTTGGACTAGCCTAGAAAAGGCCAGGACATTAGGCAACAGTGTTAGTAGTCCAGACATGAAACTTGAACCAGGGTTGGTATAAAGAGAAATCACAGAGTCAGAAGTTAAAAAAAAAAAAAAAACAGGATTTTTAAATGAATTGCTTCACTCATTCAATATTTCACTGAACAAAATAGACAAAAAAAAAAGATCCCTGCCTTCTTGAAGTTTATATTCTAAATAAATGGTGATGCAAGTAGAACTAAGACCCTGAAAAGCCCCAGTAGTGGTTAAACAGATGGGGTGAGGGGAGATGGAGTTCAGGTATGGCAGTGAGCCAAGCTATGTTTCAGGATGCCATGCATTTAGGGAAGTGAAATACAGTGTTGGCAAGCCCAGACATCTTTTTGAAGGGGTTGTTAAAAGGCCTAAAGGATCTCTAAACTTTTCTTAAAGGCAACAAAAAGCTACTGGGAATTTTTGAGGAAAATCAACATAGTCAAGATCTGTTCAAGAAAATTAAAAAAAAAAAAACTAATTTTCAAAGTCACCCCCGAATAAAGACTGCACATGACCTATTCACTGGGGATCAGGACCAAGAAGGACACGCTTGTCTTCAAATTAATGTTCTTTTTATTTCATTAAACTAATAGCTTTCTGTGTAATTTTCTTTAAAGCACAAATTTTAAACTAGTTGAATACCACAGCCCAATAAAATAAGCTTAATATTAAAACTTCTCATGCAGAGCTCTTCCATGTAGTAATTCCTCCTCATTAGCAGCCACGGAGCAAGCTTACAAAGGCTTTCCCTAATTAGGAAGGAATTTTATCCCAGAAGTAATGTGGGTTTTCTGGGATCACGGAAAAGATGAACAGTAAAATGAGCCTATGCGCAGTTTGATTTGGCCTGCCACATACCTGGCATATTGGGTACCACACCTGCCAAAACCCACCATTATTAGCTCAGGCAGGAGGCCCACCCACAGCAGAAACACTTTCGGTTCTCCCTCTCTCTAAAGATATTTGTTTTATTTTGTTTTGCTTTTGAGACAGGTTTTTGCTGTGTAGTCCAGGCTGGTCTCTCACTTGTGATCTTCCTCTGTCTGCCTCCTGAATGCTAGGATTTACAGGTGTGCACCACTATGCCTAGCTTCCTCCTCTAAGGCGGTCCTCTAAGGCGGTAATCATGCATTAAAATACTGCCTCAGACTATCAGTTCTTTGCTCTGAAATGGCACATCTGTGATAAGACAGGTGACTAACAGGAACCTGACAGCTCGGCCCACTTGGTTTGGCTGATTCCTATAGCCCCTGGGAAGGAATTCCTGGCTGCCACTGAGATGCTATGGTATGAATGTGGTGGTGGCTATAGAAAGCAAGGTAGTCTTAGGACCCATCAAAAGGAGCTCGCCAGAAGGCGAAGACAAAAGCAGAGCATACAGCCAGGCCCAAGGTGCCAGGCCACAGTGCCAGTGAAGCATCTTGGGATGCCCCGGATCTCGGTGACTGACTTCTTCCCTCCTCCCCCCCGCCCGGCGCCCCAGCAAGATGTGGGAGGCTTTTGCCTTGCTTTCTTTGAATGTTCTTGGGAAGAAGTCTTTCTAGAACTTAGAAATGCATGCCTGGGATAACGGCAGACACAGATTTCACCTGAGTATCTGATGCACTCTCACACCCGAGCAAGATGCTGCCTGCTCTGCCTTGCTTATTTTTCCCTTTAAAGAAGTCCTTTGTAGCCGGGAGGTGGCGGTGCACGCCCTTAATCCCAGCACTCGGGAGGCAGAGGTAGATGAATCTCTGTGAGTTCTAGTCCAGTCAGGTCTATAAAGCAAGTTCCAGGACAGGCTCCAAAGCTACACAGAGAAACCCTGTCTCAAAAAACAAAACAAACAAACAAACAAACAAGTCTATTTCAGACATCTGTGGATAGACCCCAGAGCTGAGAGTAAGAAAGTATAAAAATGAATGTAAATAGTGTGTTGTGAAGGTAAAACCCACTTACAGAAAAAAGGGAAGTCGTTTCATCTGTCACAGAGTAGAGATGGATAGGATTCGTTACAAAAAAACAGATCTCTTCACTAGCAACTGGGAGGACACCATGAAGAAATTTCTTAAAAAGCGATTTTCCTATCTCAAAGAATTGCTATCAGAAAAATACAAAATGTCTTGCTTTTTCCTAGCTGGGCACTTGCTACCCTTTCCAATGATCTTGCAAATTACTCTGCAAAACTTATTAGTTCATTTTTCTCTGGCTTAATTTCTGTATAAATTTAACAACTATTTGACCTTTAGCAACACTTTGCCATCTCTCCTTGCTTTTCCAAAGTTGCAAGAGCATTTGCACTTTGTGTTTCATCCCCTGGGGCAAAATTAGATCAGCCACCCAACTTTGCTAATCAGGGGACAGACAACGCATTGTGTTTGAAACATTTCCTAGGCTTTTGGGAGGAGAGAGAGAGGGGAAGGAGAGAGAGAAAGAGAGAGAGAGAGAGAGAGAGAGAGAGAGAGAGAGAGAGAGAGAGAGAGAGAGAGACAGACAGACAGACAGACAGACAGAGAGAGCAACAAAAATGTTGCTCAAAGAAAAAAGGGAGAAACTTGATTAGCTTGATGCAAAATATTCCCATGGGGCATTTCTGTTTGTCTTTCTAGCCATGGATTTCATGGAAAATCCTACAGCATGCACAGTGTAAATACCCTGAGTATTCATTCAGTAAGTTTCCAGATTTCACTTCACTTATTCCACTCCAAAAGATTTGGTTAACCTTCCAGAAGATCCCAAATCTCAGGATGTTGAAGTGTCATCAAAATGTAATCCCAATCCACAGGGTTTGCTAGCTCTTATTTCAAATAACTAAGAGCGGGAAGTCTGCTGTTTTCTTCCCATTGGGAGGAGATTGTCTTTAGGAGTAATCTGTGGGGGAAATGGGAGTTGGGTGCCCCAGTTACATCCAGGGACCAGATAACTAACTAATCGGAGGAAAGACAATATGGACATCTTCCGTCCCCCAAACTGCCTTAAAAAAAAAAAAAAAAGTACTCTTAAGACTCAAAATGGTACACACCATTGGGTACCAGAAGGTTAAAAAGAAGTAACTTTCGGTGGGGAGGATGGAACTGTTTTAAGCACGGAGCTCCCGTTCTTAATGTAGACCACAAATTGCTTAAGCCTGTGATCAAGCTCCCAGGAGGAGGCCATGCTAGCCTAGCCTGAGTGGCAAAGCTTGGGGGGCGGGGGTGGGGGCTGAGTTCAACTTCCGTTCTCTCTCCAACTTGAATGAAATGGAACCGCTCACTAGGTTACAGGAGGGTGAAGAAGGGGGAGAAGCATGCGCTTTGGGGTACAGCTGGAAGGCATTAACAACTCTTCGAGCATCTCAGTAACTCAGAGGGTGGGTGGCCTGGCAAAGCTCCTGGATCTCTGAGTGTAATCACAGGCTCTTAGCACTGGGAGGGGTTTAATTCCCACCTCCCACCCAGGACAGAAAGCCCTTACAACTGTTTTGTGTGCATACTTCCACCGAAGGCCCGTTCATCGCTCATCACTTTCACGTGACAGCCCCTTCCTACAGAGGTAGCATAGATTCCTAGAAAGTTCTTGGCAAATTTGCCTCCCTAGCAAGTTTACTCTTCCAGCACAGCCCTCCCTGGGGTGTCACAGCTCATAACAGTGCTGCCAATGGAGACAAAGGACCCCTCCCCTCCAAATTCTTCCTTCTCAATGACCCTTTTTTGTCAATCCTGACTCCCGGCGTCCATGTGAGCATGCCCATGCTAGACTGGGTTTATGGTTTAGAAACATGTTTGGAATCTCTTCTAAAAACAGAGCCCAGATCCTAACACATTCCTACCTATGCAGTCACCTGGAGCAGGCTTGTTTGTTTATCAAGCAGGCCTAGCCTTGGCTAGAACAAGTTGAAGATCCACCTGCCTCTGCCTCCTGAATGCAGGCATTAAAGGCGTTCACCAACACAACAGACCTTTAGGGCAAACTACTTAAACTCCCACTCACAACTCATTTTGGGTCAGAAATTTTCATGCCACCTGGGTATACAGATGTATAAAAAAGATATATATAATATACTTACCAGTAATCCTAGTCATTTTTGAACAATTCTTTGGTATTCACATAATTTTATCATTTAGTAATAACAGCATATTTGCACGTTAATGAGATGGACATACTTGTTCTTTTTTCATTTGAAGAATTAAATCTTATCTAAATATAGGATAATGTAGAGAATCTCCAATGCTTTGCAGAGCTGATCAGACATTTGAACTTTGCAATCATCCATACTGAGAGCTGTGCTTCATGTAACCATGTAGCACAGCAGCCTGGAGAGATGCTTTGGCAATTTGGAGCCCTTGCTGCTCAACCGTGTGTGTAAGGATTCAGGCATTATGCTGACCCCGCCCCCTGACAATGGACAGGATACACACATCTGCGTTCAGACAGATACTTAGACAGCTCAGAGGGCCCTGTCTTGTATAACTACTGAAAGACCCCAGAAGGGATACTTTCGCTGAAGGAGACCCGCACCCAGGAATCAGCGAGACCACGGACTTGGATGCAAACCACAAGAGGTTTTATTGGATACTCGGGGCGACTTAGCTTCTGTGGGGCCAAGCGCGCCGAGCCAAGGGAGAGAGGTCCTTATATAGCAAAAAGCACAGTGCAGAAGCGAAAAGCATAGTTACAGGGATTCTATTGGACAATTTAATGAGGTACAGAGCATTTTCTCAAGGTCTGATAATCAGGCGAAGCGGCCTTGGCTCTACTTATCTTCCTCCACGACCAGATGGCTGACCTTGGGACGGAGCGTTCCCCATCAGGCGGGGGCGAGGTGGGGGGGGCGCCCTCTCGCCGCCTCGCGGGCTTCTCGCTCGGCCCCAGCCCCGGGGCGCGGTGCCAGGCGGGCGGGCCAGGGGCGCGAGCCCCGCCGGGGTGAAGGCTTGGGAGGGAGCCGGTGGCCGGGCGTGCGGGAAGTGGAGGCCGGCGGGGGGGGATCGGGGAAGCGCAGGAGCGGAGGCATCCGCCGCGCGCCCCACCAGCCGCCGACCAGAGGAGGAGGCAAACTTGAGAAAGAGAGAGCTAAGGGGCGGGGGTCTTTCAAGTGGTGCCCCCCAACATCTGCAATCGCAGCTGCAGCAGGGACAGCGGGATGAGGGGAAGCAGGGCGGCGGGAGCGCCCCGTTTCCTCCTAGGCCAACTCTTCTCCCCCCCCACCCGATCCCCATCCTCCCCAGCCCATCCCGCCTGCTCGAGAGAGAACACCCAGCACCGGCACAGGCGGGGAAGACAAAGAGGCAGCGGGCAGGGGACTTGCAGAAGCATGCCGAGTGGGTCTTTCACTACGTTATGTGTTACTTGGCTGCATAAGGACTGTACGCATGTGCAAGCTTCCTATTTTAAGCGAGCTCCTTCTACCTGTTCACCCCTTATCCCCTTATTCCCCTCCCTTCTTCTTCGCCTCTCCCCCCTTCCATCTCTGTTACCCCCTTCCCCTTCCACTCCCCCTTCTCCTTCCTCCCCCCTCTCCTTCAGTCTCTGTTCATGGTTAGCCAACACCTACCGCCCCCCTTTGTTCCCTTTCCCCAATAAACTCCACTGGGTTTTGTTGTAGTTTGTGTTTCATTGCCCACAGCTGCAGCAAAACAACCCTGTGGACCTGAATTTGGTCCCCAGCACTCACAGTGAGTGGCTCACAATCACCTGTAACTCCATCATGCCAGGGATCCAATACCTCTCCTGATCTCCTCATGTACACATATACACATACATTGACATGTGCATTCGTACAGTCACTCAATAGTAAAATTAAAATTTAATCATAGTGGTTCTCCACCACCACCCAACTTCATGTTTCTCTCTCTCTCTCTCTCTCTCTCTCTCTCTCTCTCTCTCTCTCTCTCTCTTGAGAAAAGATCTTACTGTCTAGACCAGGCTGGCCTTGAACTCACAGAACTGTACAAGCCACAGTTTATGAAGCTGTGACTTGGGGGAGCCTTTCTGTTTTGAGGAAAAAGTCTTTGCAGAGATGAAGCATCCAACCCCTTTTCAGACATTGTCAGCAAAACATGTTTTGCCCCTTACCCTCAGGCAAGCTTTCTGAACCACAAGGTCTTCCTATAGCTGTGACAAAGAAGAGGAAGGGGACAAGAACAGATACACTCTCCTGGACTCTCAAAGGGGAGTACCAAGCTTTTCAACTTTAGAGGCAAAAGATGGGCCCTATAGCAACTCAACATCTAGCCAAAGAAATCCTCTAGGACCCAAACAAATAAGTCACTTTGAGTTTAACTTCCCTTGTCCAAAGACCTTCCATGTCTTCCCACACCCCCCACAGAACACAACCGCTCAGTCCCCCAAGCCTGCCCATGTAGCCACTTCTCTCCTCCCCTTTGCTGCCCAGGCCACTTTATCCCAGTTATCTTTGGCTCTACAATCCACACTCCTCTTGTTTGTCTTCCCTGGAATGAATGCCTTTCCTGCCTCATTCAAGAGTTTCTTTTCCTGGGAAAGTCACAGAGCATCTGCAAAACCAGTGTTTCCACCTTCCATTGATTCCAGGTCAGATTTTGGTGGCGGGAGGTATCTCGTTTCTCCGAAATATTTTCAGTTAATCAGTTGTCCAAACAAGAATAAGAGTCAGCCTTTACTTTTTTTTTCTTTTAGTGTGTTAAATGCAATGGGCTCTTCCTTTGGTCTGAGGAAGATCCTTGCTATGTCTTTACCCTCGTTATGGAAGGGATGGACACAGGATCGATTCAGAGTCAGACTTTTACAGATTAAGTAAATGAATACGTATGACCTAACAGTGTCACCTCATATACAAGCTGACACCGCAAGGGGGTAAATTTTGACCTCATTTTGTATTCCCAGCTGTGCCTCAGATCAACTGTGATGTCAAAGCTGGAAAGATCATCAATTCTGAGTTCATGGTGAAATGTCCAGCAGGGTGCCAGGACCCCAAATACCACGTTTACGGCACTGGCGTCTATGCGTCTTACTCCAGCGTGTGTGGCGCCGCAGTTCACAGGTGGGTGGCTCTGACCTACTCAACAACCAGTGATCAAAGCACTGTTGGGGACCACTGGTGTAGGGCTGTGGTAATTAGCGAGCAAAAATGTACAAACCTAGTTGAGCCTCCTGCATTCCATTTGCAAATTTGTCCCAGAAGTCATGTATGACCCTGTGTCTCCCCTCGCAGCACTCCTACAAAAATTGACTAACTTATTCTCCCACCTATTTTTTAACTTTAAATTTTGTTATTTAAAAAAATTGCAAATTAACACAAAATGACACACCATAATTAATCAGACTGCAAAACTTAACAACTTAAGTTAGAATAGGCATTTGGGATGGAAGCTGTGGACTTCATATCAGATTCTATACCTTCACTATTGAGTGTGTTTTTATGCATGGAGCCACCATCAAAAATGAAAAACCATATTCTGAATCTAGCCGATAACATATGGACATGTGGGTATAGAATAACATGAAGAAAAGAGAACAAAAAAGAGGGCTAAATATTAGGATATAAGGCAAGAATTGAATGTGGGTAATAGATACGTGTCTGTAAGGCTAAGTGTTGCTCCCCCTCGATGAGGAAGGAGGAATTGTATTCTCTCATGATCATGGCAAAGAAAATTAAGTTCCTGATCCTGTATAACACATTTTTTCCTACCTGTGTTGTGCAAGGAAATGGTAGGGAAGGCCAGGAGTTTGGGGGAGAAGATATCACATCTATGGTGATGGACAAAGGAGGGTGACAGGTGGTACCACTTGTTCAGCTGTCACTTTGGGACTGGGGGAGGATGACAAAAGGCATGTCATGCTTTGAACTCAGTCACAGCTTAAATAAAGAAAGGCAAAGTGACTTCACAGACTCCACAGACGACTTCTCCTAAGCTGGGAGCCAAGCCCCGGGAAATGTGTGTTTGCTTAATATCTTTGTTAATGAACCTAGCACGCACATGGCCAACACTTTGCCCAGCTAACCTACCTTCCCTGCTCTTCACAACAATTGCCATTGAAGTGTCTAGTGCTGCTAGGCATGTCTTCAAGTTAAAGACAGGGCCATGTGTGGTTGTGCAAATCTGTAATTCTGCATTTGGGCATGTGAGGCAGAAGAGTCAGGAGTCCAAGGTTATTTTCTACTGCAAAGAACACAAGGCCAACATGAGCAAATGAGACCGTCTCCAGAGTCAAAAACAAACAAACTTAAAATAAGGCAACAGATGAAAATAGTCTGCACAGATCTTCTAGGGCTGCATTCTTAAACAGTGCAGTAAGGGATCATAAGCCAGATCCAGCTGCAATGTGCCTGCTCACAACTGATCTGGCACGGCTTTGGATGTAAGGCTTGGATGCTAGATAATGTCTGAACCATTCGGGCTTCTTGATCTTTTTCCTTTTCTTGATTTGCACAAAAGCTAATTGATTGTTCTGTTGAATGAGAGGACATGGTCGAAAATCCTTTGAAGGTAGCTAGTCAGTCCACTGTGCAGTTTGGAGGAAAGGAACAAAACAAACAACAAAACCCTGTGCATAAGAGATAGTTTAAGAATTACCAGGAGACTGTATCAGATATACTTCTTCTTTGCCTATAAAAATGAGAGGAAGTAAAGGGCTTCAGTGGAAGCAGGACTACAAACACTCTATTAAAGATAAACATAGATGGTTTAATAAAAACACAGGGCTGGAGAGCTGGTTCAGTGGTTAAGAGCACTGGCTATTCTTCCAGAGGACCCAGGTTTAATACCCAGAACCCACATGACAGCTCACAACTGTCTGTAACTCCAGTTCCAGAGGATCTGACACCCCATACAGACATACATGCAGGCAAAAATGTCAATGCAATGAAATAAAAATACACAATTTTTTAAATACTAATACTAACTTAATTCTAGAAGATGTAATAAAATAGTTTACATCTTTCTAGAAATCAAGCTCATGCAAAAAAAAACACAAGGTGATATAGAAATCTACACATATATAAGTACACAAATACAAATGCATATCCCTGATTATTTATATAATATTCATTCCTGCACACACTTGTTCATGCAACCTAGACTGATACACACACATGAATGCTTACATGCATTCTTACATTTGCACACCCATCACAGACAACCAGCATGGGCAGCACTCTATAGTCTATACCTGCACAGAGACTGTGTATCTGTGTAGACAGTAACATTTTCTACAGAAGCTGAGCCTGCCTTAAGCATCTTTTGTTTGTTTGTTTGTTTGTTTTCCAGCTGTGATTCTGAATAGTTGATTCCTCACTTTCTCTTGACACATTCTGGCTCCCTCTTACACTTACCTGGGGTTTTTTGTTTGTTTGTTTGTTTTGTTTTTTTAAGTAAAACAGAGCCACATGAGTAAATTTGGCCTTACCAATGACGTCATCTAGATGATGGAGAGTAACCTTTCAATGCTCTAACTCTTTCCTTCCAGCTTGATTTCAATTCTAATACTACGGCTGGCGTTTCCATTTGTCAGAGGAGGGATTTGGACATAGTGTAAATTAATGTAATTACTAGCTAGTTGGACAGAGATTAGAGTACCTCCTGTCCCTGACTTCTAGCCCCAGGTCACACATTTACATAAGAACTAGATGGGCCCAGCACCACTCAGTGTATGGAGTGAGGGAGGTATGTGTAGACTCTGAAGGAGTCATGGCTAGAAACGGCGTTATGAGGAAAGGACACATGCCTAAAGAGAAAAATGAGAAGGGTGTTCACAGGAACAGAGCTCTGCAAGCCCAGTGCATAAAATGGGATGTACGAAGTCAGCAAAATACAGATGTGGCACAAAAGACTCAATGCTTGTTCTTTTTTTTTTTTCTTTTTTAAAAATTTGAATTAGAAACAAGATTGTTTTACATGTTAATCCCAGTTCCCACTCCCTCCCCTCCTTCCCTGCCCCCCCCCAACGAACACCCTACCTATCCCATACCCTTTCTGCTCCCCAGAGAGGATGAGGCCTTCCATGGGGGTCTTCAGAGTCTGTCATATCTTTGGGATAGGGCCTAGTCTCACCCCCTTGTGTCTAGGCTCAGGGAGTATCTCTCTATATGGAATAGGCTCCCAAAATCCACACCTATGCTAGGGTTAAGTACTGATCTACTACAAGAGGCCCCATAGATTTCCTAGGTCTCCTCACTGATACCCATGTTTATGGGGTCTGGATCAATCCTATGCTGGTTTCCCAGCTATCAGTCTGGGGACCAAGAGCCCCCCATTGTTCAGGTCAGCTGTTTCTGTGGGTTTCACCAGCTTGGTCTGGACCCCTTTGCTCATCACTCGTCCTTCTCAGCAACTGGATTCCAGTTCAGTTCAGTGATTAGCTGTGGGTGTCTGCTTCTACTTCCACCAGCTGCTGGATGAAGGCTCTAGGATGGCATATAAGTCAGTCATCAATCTCATTATCAGGAGAGGGCATTTAAGGTAGCCTCTCCTCTGTTGCTTAGATTGTTAGTTGGTGTCATCTTTGTAATCTCCAGACATTTCCCTAGTGCCTGATTTCTCTTTAAACCTATAATGTCTGTGTCTATTTTGCTATCTCTTATCTTGCTCTCCTCTATTCTTCCCCCAACTCAACCTTCCTGCTCCCTCATGTCCCCCTCACCCCTCCTCTTCTCCCCTTCTCATTCTCCCAGCTCCCTCTCCCCTCCCACCTCGCTGCTTGTTCTTGAGCAACCAAAAGTCGTTGTGGTTTCCTTGGACCCATGTCTGAGAAAGTAGAATAACTATTCAAAAAGAGGTCTCACTACCCTTTGGGAGGATGAACGAAGGTCTTAAGGGACAAACAGGAATTTGTGATGCTATTAGCTTTGTTTTCCACAGAGAGAATCTGTTTTTCCAGAAGCAAGATTTGAGACATTCGGCTAAGGGGGCTTGCCCTGGAGAAGCTCAGTTCTTCCCCTGCCAGAGTCTCCCTCCCACAGTTACAACAGGAGGCCCACAAAAGCAGACCTGGGCTCAAAAGTCCAAGTGAACTTGAATTAAGGATTTAACACTCATACACTATATCATGGACAGCTGTTTTCTCATGACTGACTTATTTCATTCCTTCAAACAAAGGGATATTGGTTACATTGAGGCATCATATCTGGGCTCAGGCTCACCTCACACTAACCATCTATTTATTTACTGAGTCGTTCATTCATTCATTCATTTATGGGGAGGCACACAAATGGCATGTCCTATATGTGGAGCCCAGAAGACAATTTGGGGGAATTCTGCCCTTTCCACCTTATTGAGGTGGAATCTCTCTTATTTCTGCCATCCTGCATAACTCAGGCTCCTTGGTAACTCATGAGCTACTCTGAAGGCCTGAAGATGATGACTCTACAGTCTTTGCCTCCCATCTCTCAGTAGAAGTCCTTACTACAAATGCTCATCACTTCATGCAGCTTTTTCTTACATGTGTTCTGATTCTATCTTGGGTCATCAGGCTTGGCTGATGTTAGGAATAACATTGGTGCTGTGCAAAGGAACGCACACACAGGCAGCAGCATCACAGCAAGTCAATTCTTATTGTAAAAAGGGTTACCAAAAGCCAAATTGGGCTAGCTACACACCAGGGCCAATGTGGCTCCAGTATTTTATCCCTGACGTGGGTTGTGACTGCATCTCATCCAACTGGTGAAGCTCAGCTTCACAATCCTACAGGATTGGCTAATCCATGCCAAGGGGACAGGGAAGGCTCATTAGATATGAGTCCTTGCTGGGTAACCACCTTTGATTTAAGAAAGTAAGGAAGGGAGGTAGGGAGAGAGAGGGGGGGAAGAGAGAGGGAGGGAGGGAGGAGGGAGGGGGAGGGAGGGAGGGAGGTAGGACAAGGAGGAGGGAGGGAGGGAGGGGGGAGGGAGGGAGGGAGGGAGGGAGTAGGGAGACAAGGAGGGAGGGAGGGAGGAGGGGGAGGGAGGGAGGGAGGGAGGGAGGTAGGGAGACAAGGAGGGAGGGAGGGAGGGAGGGAGGTAGGAGGGAGGGAGGGAGGGAGGGAGGGGGAGGGGAGGGAGGGAGGGAGGGAGGCGAGGGAGGGAGGGAGGAGGGAGGGGAGGGAGGGAGGGAGGGAGGGAGGGAAGGAGGGAGGGAAGGAGGGAGAGAGGGACTGGAGAGATGGCTCAGTGATTAAGAGCACTTGACTGTTCTTCCAGAGGGCCCAGGTTCAAGTCCCAGCAACCCCATGGTTGCCCATATCTCTCTGTAACTACATTTCTAGGGGATCTGATATGATACCTTCACACCAATGCATATAAAATCAAGTTAAATAAATTATTTTGAAGAAAAAGAAAGGGAAGAGAAGAGGTCCTCACAGTTGGCAAGCACTTTTACCCACCGAGCCATGTAGCAGGTCTTAACCCATATATGTAAAGGAGGAGAAGCAAGCACTTGGTGAAGAGAGCTCTCCCTGAGATGGAGCAATGAGGAGACCATCTCCATGCCAGGCCTTTTCCTTAAGATTTCTGAGGTGAGCCTATCCTCACAACAGTGGCCACTCCACATTTGATTCAGTGGTCTACTCTCCCTCTCTGAGCTGAGGAACTGGCCCTCAGTTTATCTTAGACCCAGGCACCAGGGTCAGGAAGGAGGTGAACATCAAGGCCATGTACATTTGTGTGCAGAGCTGAGGCCTGGTGATAAATGTTTAACGACCCTTTCTCCACAAAAGTATCAAAATAGAGACTTTCACTCTCCTCTTTCCACATAAAGATGCTCCTAAGATGTCTGGCCTCCTCTGAATGTGGGTGACGGTTGTGTGGCTTGGTCTGTCTGTGGGACCCCTGGCAGGGGGACTAGGATCTATCCCTGGTACATGAACTGACTCTTTGAAGCCCATCCCTATGGTGGGATGCTTTGCTCAACCTCAATGCAGGGGGGAGGGGCTTACTTTGTCCTGCCTCAACTTGATATGCCAGACTCAGCTGATGCCCCAATGGGAGGTCTTACCCTCTCTGAGAAATGGATGGGGGTGGGAGCAGAAGGAGGGGAGGGAGGGGGAACTGTGGTTGGTATGTAAAATGAATTAAAATTTTAAAATAAAAAGAGAAGGGGAGAAGAGGGGGGAGGAGAACAAGAGGGATCAGGAAGACTGAGACAGGGGAGGAATAGAGGAGAGCAAGAAAAGAGATACCTTAAGACAGGGAGCCAGTATAGGTTTCAAGAGAAATCTGGCACTAGGGAAATGTTCAGAGATCTACAAGGATGACACCAACTAAGAATCTAGGCAGTAATAGAGAGACCACCTTTGATGCCCTTCCCCTATAATGAGATTAATAACTACCTCAATTGCCATCCTAGAGCCTTCATCCAGTAGCTGATGGAAGCAGAAGCAGACACCCACAGCTAAGCACTGAGCCATACTCCTGGAATCAAGTTGTAGAGAGGGAGGAGGGATAAGCAAAGGAGTCAAGACCATGCTGGAGAAACCTACAGAACCAGCTGACCTGACCTAGTGAGAGCACAGGGACCCCAGTCATAGAGCTCGGGAACCAACATTGGACTGAACCAAACCCTCTGAATGTGGGTACCAGTTAGGAGGCCTGGACAGTCTATGGGACCTCTAACCGTGGAGCCAGTATGTTTTTATGTGTATTGGTATTTTGCACAAATCCCTAGTGCACAAATGGACCTCAGAAGCCCATTCCCTATCGAGGGGTACTATTTCAGCCCAGATACACCGAGGAGGGCCTAGTCCCTCCCACAAATGATGTGACAGACTTTGATGATCCCCCCCATGGAAGGCCTCACTGTCATTGGGGATTGGGTTGGGAGTAGGTTGGTAGGGGGCATGGGAGGATGGGAGAGAGAGAGAAGGGAGGGATTGATATGTAAAATGATTGTTTCCAAATAAGAAAAAGAGGGGAATTTTTAAAAGAAAAAAGAAGGCTGGACTCAAACTCCCAATGTCAAGTTAACTGTGTCATGAAATCTTGAAAGATTACCAACTGGCTCCCCAAAGTTGGTATGAGAACCCCGTGCCCCAAACCACAGAGTGGTTTGGATCCAGCATGCAACTGTCTACTCAGGCAATTATTATTCTTACAGTGCCCCAAACCACTGATAGGTCTCCTCACACAGAAAAGTAAAATGTTATCCCCTCCACAGGATTTTTTCCCAGGAACTAGAGAGATGTTTCCGTGGTAAAGAGCATTTGCTGTTCTTCCAAAGGACCCAGGTTTGATTTCCAGAACCTACACCAGGGCTCACAAATATCTGTAACTCTAGTTCCAGAGTATCCGATGCCCTCTTCTGGCCTCTGTAGGCTCCAGGCATGCACGTGGTACACATACACACATGTAGACAAAAGACCAATACACATAAAAACAATTTTTAAATTTGCTTGTTTTTAATTTTTTTCATTTGTTTAAGAAAGAAAATTAATTCCAGAAATCTTTAGAGGTAGTACAAGACAGTAAATCATCCAGTACCTTATGATAACAAAAGTCTAAATTAGCAGCAGAAGCAAGATGGCATCAGGCTCTCTGTGAGGAAGGGCATGGCCAATAAGGGGACCCAGAGAAGATGGCAGCACAATGTAAGCCATGTGAATGGGATGGTGAGGTGAGGCCAGCCAGCAGAGGCTAGCCAGACCCCAGGGCACTGGAGGAGTAAAGACTACAGGAGGTGATAAGGATTTAGAAGGGGAGGTGTCTGCGCTCCCTGAACCCTTACAAGTCCCACAACCAACAGGAACAAACTCAGTTTGAGACCAGTGAGACCAGTTTGAAGTCGAATCCCTGTTGCAATGCACTCATTACAAAATCTTGAGTGACTCACACATTGGAGCAGCCTGTTCCTATGGAACAGGGAATAACAGCTTTCCCTCTGCCCCACCACTGTGAAGTTTGTTGGGAAGATGCAGTGAGACGTGTGTCAGGTGATTTTAAAGCCATTAAGTGTTTTACATGCCAAGTGCTATTATCACTTTCTCCACGGCCATCAGGAATTTGAGTGTTGAAAGTTGTTGAGTCACTGTGAAGTAAGGAGGGCAGGAAATGGCAGCCTCACCCCTGGAAGGAAGGATCTGTGTTGATGGGAACAAATCTTTTTATCCATATGCCATAAATTACAGACACCCAGAGGAGTCATGGTAATGACATTGTAAAGGGGCTATTTAGGACCTGAGGTGGGCTCCTGCCTTACAGATGGACATGTCTGACCCTACACTTCAGGGTATAAAACCTGGTAAAAATCCTAGAACTCAAGGAACAGTTTTCAGCCTTGGGGAATCCGTTCCTTTCCCTCTTTCTCCTCTTCTTCCTCATCTTCCACCCCTCCTTTTCCTTTTTCTCTTCTCCTTCCTCCACCCCCTCCTCCTTCTTGCCCTCAAAGAACCATGTACTGTGAATAATTTTATCCTGCTCTTTCAAGTGACTGAATTCCTTCTGCAGCAGCTCAAAGTCAAGTTAGAAATGGTCAGGCACAAAGTTTTCCTTCAAAGAACTAGTGGGAAGCTTGAGCTTTGGTGGCACATGCCATAGTCCTAGGTCCTCAGGAGGCTGCAACAGGTGAATTGCTTGAGTTCTGGAGTCCAAAGTCAATGTGAGCGACAAAGCAAGACCTGAAAATAAAGAATCAAGAATACGAGAAGTCATTGGAAAGCCTGGCTTAGAGGCAAGAGGATTAGGAGTTCAAAGCCAGCTTGGTTTACATAGTGAGCTTTAAGGCTAGCCTGGGACACATAGGGAAAACTTGTCTCAAAAGAAGGGGAAAAGTGAAGGAAAGAAAGGAGGAGGGAGGGAGGGAGGGAGGGAGGGAGGAGGGAGGGAGGGGAGGGGGGAGGGGAGGAGGGAGGGAAGGGTTTCCTTGGACCAATGTCTGGGTGTTGAAAAACTTCAGAAAGAGGTATCACTAATCATTGGGAGGTGAATAGAGGTCTTAAGGGACAAACAGTTTGGGTTGCTATTAGCTTTGCTTTCCACAGAGAGACTCTCCCTAAGGAGTTCCGTAGGATTCTAAACTAGGGAGCGGGGGAGAGGGAAGGGCTAAATTAGGTAGCACCTACCTCTAATCTCAGCACTCAGGAGGCAGAGGCAGGCAAATTTCTGAGTTTGAGCCCAGCCTGATTGATCTGCATGGTGAGCCAGATTTACATAGCAAAACCCTGTCTAGAAAAAAAAAAGAAATTAATTAATTAAAAAATAAATTTTAAAAAGACAAGACCAAAAATACACAACAAAAGAATAAGGATGGGAAAACTAGGGAACAAGAAAATAAGAGCCAAAAAAAGGGGGGGGGGACATTTGACTAGGAGATCAGGGGCCAAGTCCAGTGGTGGAGACACTGACTTGGGGACTGGGCTGCAAGCTGACACAGCTTTCCCTTAACCTGTCGTGTATCTGAGCCTGACTGGTGGGTGTGTTGTCTCCAGGCAGTGTTTCTATACATTATTCTGTGTAAGTCTGTTTTCTTTCTTCTTCTTCTTCTCATAGTGGTGTGCTGGATAATTCAGGAGGGAAGATCCTTGTTCAGAAAGTCGCTGGGCAATCTGGGTACAAAGGAAGTTACGCTAATGGTATTCAGTCTTTATCGTTGCCAAGATGGAGAGAATCCTTCATCATCTCAGGTATGGTCCCACCCTGAAGACAGGATACAGGCATCTGAGGAGACACCAGGTTGAAACGTAGTCTTTCATTTGCTTTTATTTTTTGCTTATAGCTTAACTTGTTTCAGAGATATATGAAGCGTTCATTCTAAAAACAAGAAGTATGAAATAGTGGATTATAATTACATGATAAATCACCACAAAGTCAAATCTGGAAATAGTGCATTAGCTGTTCATTCTAGCTGCATCATCCAATCCAACTTTGAGTAAAGAGAACTACTTTTATCAAATTGGGTTATTTAAAACAAACAAACAAACAAATCAAGTCCTTCAGATGGGCCAAATGTACCCATGTCTAGACCATTTTCCCTTGAGCTCTCTGTGTGATTGATAGATAGGTGGCAGCACAGGAGAGAAAGAATGAGTCACGATTTTATTTTCGATTATTTGGAGTTTTTGTTCAATTTGTTGCTTCACTCTTCAGCTCAACTTTCTAGCGCCATGGAAGTCTTACAGACAATACATTCTGACTCCCTCCCAAAACTCCAGGCATGTAGTTTCTTTCACATTGAAAAGGCAGCCAGCTCTCTCTGAGCCATCATGAACTACTTCTCCCATTTCTGTTTATTTCCCCAATCCAGTCTTTTATTTTGAAAATAAACTAACAGAAAATTTAAAAGGTAGCACAATGAGTACCTATCTTTCTTTCACCCAGATTTCTTAATTGCTTATATTTTTGTTTTACCTACTTGCATATCTATTATTTAAAGATAACTTTTCTGGAAAATGCTACAAGCATCCTCAGCATTTCATTTGTAACTATTGCTTCATGTGTGCAAACCTTTTCCTCAGTAACTCTCGAGGTGCCACATCTGAAAACAAACATTGAGGCAACACTGTCTGGTAACAAGTTCTTATTCACATGTTCAAAATACTCCTCATAATAATTTATTCCTTTTTTGGGGATCTGAAATATGATCAAAGATTAAACCTAGCATTTAGTTGTCATATCTCTTCAGTCTCTGTTAATTCTCCCACCATGTCACATCTTGCCGTAACAAATAATAATGACATCCATGAAGTCTAGGCCAGTTGTCTAGGAGTATATCCTACAGTATGGACCAAAACTGGGGCCAGCTGGTGTGTGTGTGTGTGTGTGTGTGTGTGTGTGTGTGTGTGTGTGTGTGTGTGTATAATTGGATTCAACTCCAATATACATTTCTAAAGAATTTATTCTTTTTTTTACGTATGTATGTGTTTTGCCTGCATGTTTGAATGTGTACCATGTGTGTCCTGGTGCCCATGACAGCCAGAAGAGGATATCAGAAGGTCTGGAACTGGAGTTACAGTCGGTTGTGAGCCATCATGTGGGTACTGGAAACCGAACTCAGATCCCCTGCAAGAGCAGCAAGTGTGCTTAACTACTGAGCCATCACTCAACATAAATATCTTGATTGTTTTTTTTTTTTTTTTTTTTTTTTTGAGACAAGGTTTCTCTGTGGCTTTGGAGGCTGTTCTGGAACTAGCTCTTGTAGACCAGGCTGGTCTCGAACTCACAGAGATCCACCTGCCTCTGCCTCCCGAGTACTGGGACTAAAGGCATGCGCCACCAATGCCCGGATCATAAATATCTTGAAAAGGAGAGGTTCTACCATCAAATCTCCATGGTATCATAGTACAATGGCCATGTCAAAGGGCTACACCGTCAGTTTCTTTAATTGTTGCCGGTACCAAATTTGATTGCTTGGCTAGTATAACCTACTTCTCCGGGACCAAGATACATGTGATTAATGAACAAGCAAGGTTGCCTGAGTTAGCTTATCCCCAGTAGAGTTTACTCAGCAGTTCTAATGCCCATTGCCCATCCTGGCTTCACAAATAAGATATTAGTGGTTCTCCAGTATTCCCCTAGGGTACCAAAATCCACAAGCTGTTCACGTACCTTATGGACAATAGTACTGTACTATTGTCTGCATATAACCTATGGACATCCTCTGGTATCATTGTGCCATCTCTAGATCCATCCAGTACCCAACAATGTGGATGTTGTGTAAGTAGCTATTCCACTCTATTGTTTAGGAAACAATGACAAGAAAATAACAACATACAAGTTCAGGACATCTACAGATTATTTCCAAGTATTTTAATTGCAGACTAGTTGAATCCCAAATTCAGATACTATAGAAACAGGGCAAACTGTAACTGCAAAATTATAATTGTGTCATTCCTTCTACATTAGTGGTTTCCCCTAGCCCCCCTACACTGTTGTTTTTAATGTAGACTATGGACTCCCTTGGGGTTTCTTCATCTTTAAAATATAATGTATTATTATCCACCACACCTGACAAATCCTCATTGTGTTGTTGTATTTTATGTTGCCTGAGATTGGCCAGTGTAAACCGCTCGTTCTTTTGACCTGTCATATTTGATTTAGAGCACAAGATAATGTCCTAGGCTCACCTTACCCTCTCTTTGCTCAAGACCCCGGTCTCCTGTTTTCTCTAAGGAAGTTCCACAGCATTTAAAATTAGATTCGATCTCAAAGCGGCCTGGCCTCCTAGCAAGATTGGATGTGATAGAATTATCCGAAGAAGAAATTTCCGTGGAGAGAGAAATGTCTCATTATACCAGACTAGGTGGTTTTCTAAACCTCATTAGGCATCCCAGGTCCCAAACCTTTATTTCCTCGGTCCATCAGATCTGTGACAAAAGTAAAACCAGACCTTTTAGGGCCCTCCTCAAATTAGGCAATCCCTGTTTCGCTGATCCTGTTATTATACAGATGAGCCCAGTTTCCTTATCAGATCATGGGAGGTCACTAGCCACAGAGTAAGTCTTGTAACAAAGAATTCAGGGCAGAAACCAAATGACAATGTCCCTATCTAGTTAAGCAGAGAGAAATACAACCTCCACGTAGGAATGTACCAAGCAACTCTTGCCTGAGCATCCAAACTTACAACTCAGCTTAAGGTCCAGGAATCATATCAGGGCTTTAAAGGAAAATCTCATTCCAAGAAAGAAGAAGTGTCGAGTGTTAAGACTTTTGTTGTTGCCGTCCTGTTTTTATTTTCGAAATAAAATCAGTTTAATGAGTTTATTCCCTATAAATCTCAACTTCCATCTCATTCTAACTTGTGACATTTCTCAGAAAAGGATTGTGGCCAAAGATAATAAGTGCTTGTGCTTATGCAGTGACTAGGAGACCTCTTTCAACTGGATGTTAGGAAGGGCACTGTCTGATGAAGTTGTAGCCAAGGACACCCTGTGATTCAGAAGTTCACGGCCAACAAGTATAACCCGATTGTGTCAGAAGCCTCCTCAGAAGGCTCAGGTGCCTGTGTGACCTTTCTCTGGATTTTTATTTCTAATTTTTATAGGTCACTGTGCTTCTTTAATTAATCTGCCTTAGGGCTCTGAGAGCTGTCGGGAGAGAGGGGGTGTGTGATTTTGGTCCTCGTGATCCTTGGACAGTGCCGGCTTGTGTGAGGCCAGCTCAGGTCCCCTAATGAGTGCCCTCTATGCTTTGTCCCACACATCAGACAACTGAGCTAGTGCTCACTTGCCTTCCAAACCCAGTTTTAATAAAAGGGGAGAGTCGATGCCTCGGCCTCTCTGTGTATGAACTCCTTATGGCCCATAGCCAGGAAGCCCTCATGAGGTCCGAAGCAGCCTCAACTAGGATCTGCTTAGAGCAGGCCGAGACATGGCTGAGGACTTGGAAATGACCCATTCTGCTCCCCAGATGGTTTTAATGCGATGATGTAAGAAGCACCTGTAGGCCAGAATGTTTGCCTCATTTTTGCCTTTGAATGGAACTTACAGGTAATGCCTGAATAAAGTTTTGCGTCTTTGTGGACATACGCAGCTCCAAACACTTTTTAATTTCATTTTTTCATTACATCCCTGTAGCTTTTTTAGAGGTTGTGTCATTACTTATATTTTCCCAATGAAAAACAAATAGAGTCTTGAAGATTATAGCAGCTAATTAAAAGTAAAAATAAGGGCTATAGTATAGTGCAATCGTGGAGCACTTACCTAACATATGTGAAGGGCCCTGAGTTTGATCCCCAGGACCATGAAAATGAAAGTGAAATGAAAAAGTAAAATAGGAATCCAGTTTTTCTTGGTGTCAGGCATTTTCTGAGATCTCACAATCCTTGTGTCATTGGGATGTTTGGCACATTCCTAGGCTGTACCCTGGCCTACTCACTCCATATGACATACCCCTTACCATTCTCCCCAAGTACATCCCTGGGTTGAGAGATGAATGCTTTCACATAAATATGATAGCAAGTAACACCCCTCCCCCACAATGGGGGGCACGGAGATTGTAGCAAGGGCCTAAACATTAAGATATTACCACTTGGGGCTAGAGAGATGGATCAGAGGTTAAGATGATTTCATGCTCTTGCAAAGAACGGTAGTTTGGTTTCTAGCACCTACACAGAGGGCCTCACTCATAAATACATGTGACTCCAGCTCCAGGAGACCCAAAACCTTTTTCTGGCCTCTGAGCATGAGCACGCACGCGCGCGCGCACACGCGCACTCACACACACACACACACACACACACACACACACACACACACACACACACACACAATAAATCTTTAAAGATATTTCCTCAAGTCATAACTACACAAGACAATACCTATGGCCCTGGGATCTTAACAGCTATGCACAGACAAATGAACTTGTAATGGGCCGGGGAGGATACTATCTGAATCCCACTGGCACTCTCAATTTCATTGTAGAACAAAGCTCACTGTCTGGCATCTCTTGGAAATGAGATGACTCAGCAGGAAACAGCCTTCTGGGACAATTCCTGTCATCCCAGGCTTGAAGGCTACCTACTTCTCTGCCAGATCCTTTCTGATCCAGGTCTGATGGCCTGATGTCTTTCTTTTTTCTGCTTCTATTGTGTCCTTGTTAGACAAGATTGCTCTTTCTCCTTGCCTTGCATCTAACATTTCTCCCCAGGTGACAATCAATTGTTGTTTTCAAGGAGAACCCATAGATACAACTACTTGCAAGTGTCCATGATGCCCTGGGATTCAAATGGATCCCACGGGGTCCGTGAAAGTTAGAGGCCACCATCCATCCATCCACAGACAGCCAGTCCAAGACATAGAAGGAGAATGTGTGCAATATTTTGCATCCTTCTACTATTGTAACTGAACATTCAAAGCCCTGTAGACAAAAACCTGTTAGCTAACATGTCATATCTTCGTGGATGAAATAAGAAATTGCTAATGTTAAGCAACTCTGAGTCATGGAGATTTTATTACTTCCATTCTATTATTAATGAAACAAATGCTCCACGGGAAAACAAAACACCACTTGACTTCTTATTGTAATCAACAACTCAGTGCAAGGGCAACAGATGTTGCTGAACTCGAGAGAGATAAATTGGAAAAAGATAGTCCACTCATCGGCACTGAAAGATAAAAGCCAGCTCCAAAAATAAATTTCTCTTTCTTTTCTTTTGCAGAGAGTAAACCCCAAAAGGGTGTAACCTACCCATCGACTCTTACATATTCATCAGCCAAAAATCCAGCTGCCCAAGCAGGCAAGTGCTCACGTGTTGCTTTATCCAAGCTGTCTGAGTTCATGAACATGCAATGTTGTGTTTTAGGAGACAGTGTGGTAACTAACATCTTACCCAGTCAAGCCCCACTGACCCTGGAGGTGCTTTAACCAATGCCAGGAATCTGGCACCAAAACCAATGTGATCAGACAGCTATGGCTTGGAGTGAAGGGGTTTTTGTTGCTTTCACGATTGAATATTGTCTCTGTATTTGTATCATTTTCATTCAGAATGTCTATGACCTGAGATGTTAGTGTACTGTTACTTTAGACGATGATATGACCTTAAGCCTAGAAACATTTCCTGGCAACTAAAAGGGAAGAGGCTGCCTCTGCCTGGCTATGAAGCAAAGGGAAGGAGAGAGAGCCATGGGGCTTGCTCACTAGGAACCAGCAATCAAGCAGTACATCTGCATTAGGACAAAGTACACTTCTGAGGGGCTCACCTGAGTCAGCCTCTACTTGCAAGAAATGGAAGGAACCCTTTTTCCGAGTGTCTGTGCTAAATCTATGGTGCTGCCTTGGGAGGCGCTTCAGTTTCTCACAGTCAGGTGCTTTCTCATAGGATGTCACATTCCAGAAACAAGGCGGGTGAACAGATTTGGTTTAAGTCCCACTCGTGGATGTAGGGCAGATGTGGCTCTGGAATTTCAAGAGCCAGCGTTTCGTTTCTTGAATATTGCTGTGTGCAAGGCACTGCAACAAGACCTTTCCCTGGTAGTTTTTAGTTAGCTTGGATTACTACCAATACACCATTCTTAGCCCTAATGCACAGATGCAGAAAACACAGCTCAGAGAAGTTGAGTGAATTGTCAATGACAAACAGCAAAGAATTAGTAAAGTTGAGAGCCAAGCTCAGACAGTCTGGCTCCAAACACCACGCCCTAAATCACTGTGCTAGATTTTCTTCTACCAGCCACCCTGCTTTCAGACTCCCCGTCTGATGACACGTTGGGAGTTGCCTGATTTTTTAGTCACTGAAACCATCATGACATATTTATTGAGTTGCAAGAACACAGCCATTCCCCACAGTGGAGTGACACCTTACAGACCAGATCTGAGATGAGTCCTGTCTTCCTTCGCTGAGGACAAGGGGACTGAAAGTAAGCAACAGAAGCTTCCTAACAGTTTCCGGGTCTGCCGCCTCTGCTCATCAGGTGATCTCTAAAGAGGTGAAGTGTGCAAATAACTGGGTTCTGTTTTATCGAGTCTACACTTGTCCTGTCCCTAACCTTTTCTTCCATTCCTAGCATACCATCCCAGAGAGCGGCAGCCCCTGCACTCAGAACTCTGGGTTTCTCTTTAGACTGCCCTGGGGCCTGAGTTGCTCTGAAGTGAGATCACCATCCTTGCCTTTCTCACTTGGTCTGTAGCTGTTGAGGGCCTTTGGCTAGGCATGTGCTAATGTAACTGATAATCTTAGAAATCCAAGTGTAGAGAGAGTTGCCATTGCCAAGTAACCCCCTGACAGCGGAGTACATGTGTCAAGACCCTCTCTCCTTTCACTTTGTGGGGAGAGTGCTTCTAACCTCTCAGAATATTCCCCTACTGCCTCTGCAAAATTCTCTCCAAGGGGTCCAGGGTGTGCCTGTGAATATTCTACCTCAGAAAGACTGGCAGGAAATAGATAAGCCACCACCAGCAGCTTCTTCTTCAGGCTTGGAGAGGCAGGCATACTCCCCTAATCACGGCCCCTCCCTTTGTTGAGCCTTTCTCTCCCTCCCCTCACTGCATGGGAATGCTTGGGTCTGGTGACTATGCAGATTAACCTGGAATGGTCACGGTAAAGGTGTGGGAAGCTCAGAGGCAAATTTCCTGGTATAGAAAGCAGTGTTTCAGGTCCTCCTGGCTTCAGCCCTCAGTCCAAACCTGAAAACTGGGAAGGGTCCCACACAACATTCGGTGACCATAGCTATCTGACAAGTCCTCTCTCTGTGAAGAGCCCAGCGCTATAACAGCCTGAGGCACCCTTACCTCCCCCTGCTTCAGATAAAGGCACTGACCAAAGAAGGGTTTAGCAATTTCCCCAAGGCTGTGATTTTAACTAGTTCCTTAGAGACTGATGGATTGCATCATCCTAAAGCAGGAAACAGTTGTGGGGAGAGAGACATCTCTCCATTTGGAGTACATTTGGTCTCAAAGCCCCAAGCAGCCAAGGTCTGTCCAAAGCTCCTCTTACTTACACCAGCCATGGCCAAGCTGAATTGTCCCCACCCACTAGACACTTATCTCTATGCCTGTGTAGCATCTTGAAGTAGTGCAGGTGGGCCATGGGATTTCTCCCTTCCTACTTCTATTTACATCTATGAATTACCCCAAATGCCACACTGTCGAAGCACAACCTTTACTGATGTCACTTGTCCTCAAGCTTCTGTGGCGTATCTCCAGGTATTATTATCCATCCCTTATGTCATTCACACATGACATCATCACAGAGAGTGACATTTCTCCATTCACCCCTTCACTCACCACTGAGTATCTCCTGTGTGCCAGACCCAAGCTCAGTGAGTGTGACAATATCAAAGGGATGCCCTTTAAAAGGACATGCCCACATGGGGTGAGTTCTTACTAATTCAAATAAAAATTCCAGTGAGAACCATGGAAGAGCAGCCTCAATGTTACTCTTCCTTTTTTCTGTTTTTTTTTTTTTATTATCATTCATTTTATATACCGATCACAGTTCCCTCTCCCTCCCCTCCTCCCAGTCTGCTCCCCTCCCCCATTCACTCCTCAGAAAGGGCAAGGCCTTCCATGAGGAGTCAACAAAACCTGACACGTTAAGTTGAGGAAGGACCAAGCCCCCTCCTGCCTGCATCGAGGTTGAACAAGGCATCCCAACACAGGGAATGGGCTCCAAAACGCCAGTTCATGCACCAGTGATGAATCCTGGTCCCACTGTCAGGGGTCCCACAAACAGACCAAGATACACAACTGTCACCCACATTCAGAGGGCCTAGTTCAGTCCCTTGTAGGCTCCCTAGCTGTCAGTCTAGAGTCCCTGAGCTCGGGTCAACTGTCTCTGTGAGGTCCCAGTCATGCTATTCTTCCTAAGTGATCAAATTCCTTCAGAAACCAGGCAAAACAGAAAAGACAGAGATGCAGGATTAACTATGGCTCAGGTCTCAGCACGCTGCATAAAATGCTTCCTATACACTGGAAAGAATGAGTTTATAGGTAAATCCGGTTAGGGTAACAACTCCCCCCCCCCCAAAAAAGCAATACCCACCATCTTTAGTGGCAAATTATCTCACTCAATCCCCGGAAGGTATCTGATTTGCCTTGCAGGGCTCACACTGGGGACAGATATTGCCTGAAATTTAAAGGCTGTCTCTCCCAGGCAGTTAGCAAGCATTAAGCAGGCAGCTGCTACTTGGCTACCACCTCCATTTGCTCTGGGCTAAATAAAAAAACTGGTAAGTGTTGATTTGCAGAAATGCACCAGAAAACTGGGGAGGCAAATTCTTGGTGTCATGGCCAAAGAAGGCTGAGGAAATTTGCTACTGAGAGAGAGTGCTAGGGTAGCAGCCCCCTGCCTTCCCTCGGCTGGTAGCTAAGCCCTGTCCTGGAAGGAGGTCCAGCTAATGCTTACAGCATTAAGTTTTACCTCCCAGGCATGCCCTTGAGACCCCAACTACCCCATTGCGACTCCTGAGAGTAAGCTTTGGTGAGATGGCCATCACAGACCTTGAGATACATTCAGGAATTCTCAAGTGACCAAGGCCCATCTTCTACTTGGTTCCCTTTCAGTGGACGAAGAGCATGAGTTTGGAGTCAACCTCGCTTGAGCTCTAACCTTGCCTCTGTTTCCATTCATCCTTGCAAACCGGATGCTCCTGGACCTCTTAAGAAGCCTGTTCCTTAGCTTAACAATAGAAACATTTGTGTCTACTTCCAGAACTCTGACAGTCTTCACCCAGAATGCTTATGTGAAAATCCTCCAAAGTTCAGCAGATAGCAGATGGGTGGTAATCTCAGATCTCCTGCCCTGGCATACAGCCCCAAGGCTCAGAATGAGTTAGTGGGGAGAAGAACCAAACCCTCTTCCAGCACTCAGACCTATGGGCATCTTGGCTTCTGTCTTCTTCACAGCCACCAAGGCACACTGCTGTGAAATGCCAGCTCCTACCATTTATTGAATTCCTTCATGTGCCAAGCACAGTACGGATTGGATGACGTGTATACTTCACCCAAATTATGGCAGCAACTCTGCCAAGTAGGCATGACTGTCCCCACTCATAAAAGACAGGTTCGAATAACTTTAGAAGCAAGGCTGGTGATGGTGGAGCTAGGAGCCCAATCTGGTCTGAGCTGCAGTTCTTCTATCAAAATTCCACAGCCCATCTGGGAACAGTTCCTGGCGGCTGCATCTGTAACCTGCCCTCTGCTCAACTCCATTGAACTGCCAGGTGCAGGGAGTTTTGGGGCTCCATCTGCAGCTGTTGAGAAGGTGGCTGGAGAGCTGTTCTTGGCCATGACCAAATGAGCAATATACAGACAGCCTAAGGCATGTCTGTGAAAATCTCTGAAAGGAGACAAAGCTTCCATTTATCTGACCATACTGTCCACAGAAACTATTTGACTGGGTCTTGTGTCAGTTTCTTCAAAATGAACCAAGAGTATAGTATTCTGTAAGGAACTGGGAGAAGTTAGGACCTAAAAATGGGCAACCTCTTCTTCCATTTTAAAGACAGTTCTCATTTGTGACACGGAATGAGTAAAAACAGACCACATAGGACCAGAGAGATGAGTCTTGAGTAAATTGACCAAGTATTTGAAAGTAGCTGTGACCTGCCAAGTAACGCACTGTCTGCCTCCGTGCCATTTAATCTCTAACTCTCTTGAAAATGAATATCCATGAACTGTGATGACTAGGGTAGTCAGGGACCTAGGACCTGATCAGCTGGGTAAGAGGAAGATAATTGTGATTCTCAAACTATAATAAGTTTATGATGGGAAGATGTCCCAGTAAAGGCTTTACTTTGCTGCATTATGGCCACATTAATTATTTGAAAGTAAAAAATATACTGTCTAGTTATGTATAATCTGTCTCTCGAAATGAATCATTGGACCCTGGTCTTGTTCACTGAAATCTACAAGCAGTTCTACCCACAGCTCCTCCCCAGATGAAGCAAAGCAAACCTGGGCCCACATCTCCCTCAAGAGGTGCCAAAGCCTTCTAGCAACAGTGCAAGGCTGAGGATCCCTCTTGAGAAATTAAACACTACTCCAGGACTTATTATGAATGGCTGTCCTCTAAAGTAAAGGAAATATCCTACATCAGGCAGGTTGGCTTTGCCCCAGGATGGTGCAGATGCCGGCTGAAGCCCAAAGTCATCTATGGCTCTTTAGTGGTCATCTGCCCTGGCCTTCCGACTGATGTAAAGATGGCTAACTGTTGGCAAGCAGCAGGGTAAATGAAAATGGCTGGATGGAACCCTGGTGATGGATTTGGTTCTTGTCTGGCCTGCCCTCCCAAATTAGTGGCATGATTTATTCCTGGAAGGTGACAGGGTCAGGCTGTGGAAGGGAGCAGGTGCCAGTGTAGAGCAGTGGGTCTGAGCACCCACCAAATGTTGGTCTGCTGGGCTGCAGCTCTAGCCCTGTTATTCTAGGATGCTGTACTGTGCACAGAGCAAGTTGGATGGAGAAAGAGGCATCTTTTGACTCTGGTGCCATCAGTGTCCATCTGTTTGTCTGTCTGTCCCCCGCCACCAACACCACCCCCCACTGCTTTTCCATGTGTTAGGAAGACAGCTTAACAGGCTAGGACCGAGTGTGGCAGGTCCCTCATTCCACGGTGCAGCGGGTGATGGACAGTGGGTGGGTGGGGAAACAGAGACCTGTAGATGGTGAATCATATTGGAAGTTTTATTGAGGAGGAGGTGAAAAAAAAAAATAAGGGGAGGAAAGAGAAAAGAGGTAAAGAGACACAGAGACAGAGGGGGACAAAAGACAGAAGAAAATGGGGGGGTAGAAGGGAGAGACAGAAAAAGTCCTGTCTGGCCCTTCAGAGGAACAGCAGGAAAGAGCGAGCAGAAGTGGGTGGAGTTTTTCTTCTTTTAGGGCCAGGGTACATACACCTGCCAAGCGCAGGTGGGTGAGAGGTGGGGCCAGGTTTGCCTGGATTACAACACATGAGCCTAAAATGCATCAGCCCTGATCACAGTGAATACTAGAGCCAGGATGCTATGGTGGCCTGAAAAGTTCCCCTCAAAAAGATAGTCAGATCCCGATCGCTGGAACCCAAGTGTGCCCTTCTATGGAGAGGAACTTTTTCCAAATATGGCTAAGGGTCTTGACAATGGATATTTATCACAGATTATTTGTGTGGACCCTAAATACAATCACATACATCTCCACAAAAGAAAGTAGAGGAAAATTACTTCACCCCCTGAGAAAAGGTCACATGAAGACAGAGCAGAGAAAACAAATGAGGATGCTAACTTGAAAGAGGGCCATAGGCCAATCCCGATGAACTTGGCGGATGCATGGAACACATTCTACCCTCCCTCTTCCTTGAGGAAGCTCAGCGCTGCTGAGGCCTTAAACCTGGCCCAGCAGTCCTTATTTTGGAATCCTGGTGGTGTTGGTTGCTTTTATACTTTTTACTCTTTGGGGGAACCCACCGACCAGTTCCCAAATAAAACACACAGAGGCTTAGTATTTCTTTTAAATGCCCGGTCTTAGCTTGACTTGTTTCTAGTCAGCTTTTCTTGAATTAACTGGTCTACCTTTTGCCTCTGGACTTTTACCTTTATCTTACTTCTGTAATCTCACCTTTCACTCTTACTTCATGGTTGGCTGTGCGGCTGGCCCCTAGCATCCTCTTTCCTTGTTCTATCTTGCTCCTTCGACTTTCCTCCCAGATTTCTCTTCCTATTTATTCTATCTTCCTGCCAGCTCTGCCTACCCTTTCTCCTGCCTGATTATTGGCCTTTCAGCGCTTTATTAGACCACCAGGTGTTTAAGACAGGCAAAAACAACACAGCTTCACAGAGTTAAACCAATGCAGCATAAACAAAAGTAACATACCTTAAAATAATATTCCACAACACCCTGGCCTCCAGAACCATAAGAAAATGAATCTGTTACTTTAAGCCACCAAGTTTAGGATATGTATGTATCCTAATGTATGACAACACCAGAACACCAGATTCCCAGTTATAGAACATTAATACTCCACTGGGTTCCCAGTACCACTGACAACAGACCTGGACCTGACGGACTGGTCATGGGGTGAGAGGATGGCTATTATGTCCCTCTACAGCCCTGGCTCAAGGTCCCCAGATAGTCCCCAGCATCCATGCAGTACCCCACCCCCTTCCCTAAGCCCCCATTGAGACTCTCTTGGCACTTGGAGCACTAACAAATTGAGACTTGCTTTGCAAGAAGCCTCTGAAGCCTTGAATTCCATGGCCCTGGACATGACCTCCCACTCTGGCTGAAGAGATGGCTCAGTGGCTAAAAGCACTTGTTGCTCTTACAAAGGACCTGGGTTCAATTCCCAGTGCCCATGTCATATAAGGCTACTCACAATCACCTTAACTCAAGCTCCAAGGGATCTGACACTCAAGTGTGTTATTTAATCTTTGGTTGTTGGTTGGCTTATTGCTCTGAAATTGCATGGGCTATTTATCTAGATTCCACTCTTAAAAAAAGCTGATGGTGTTCAGTAAACATTTATTTGACTCTGGTCTCTAAGTCCTACAGGCTATTTTGTAGACACCAGCACAATTCTGTTTTCTTACAGGTGAGGCCACAAAAGCCTATGAGAAACCATCTATTACGGGGACAACCACACAGCCTGTTACCCTGACACAGGCTCTAGCTATCCCAGTAGCTGAGGCCACCCACAGAACCACATCAAAGCCATTGGCAGCATCTGTAACCAGCAGCCCCAGACCCCAACCTGTGGGCCACAGGAGCCAAGAGATGGGTGAGTAGGTGGCTGTGTATTGCTGTGCACTACAAGAATAGGTGGTGTATCCTGAAAGGAACAACTTCATTGAAGCTGGTAGACAGTGCCCAGCCCTTACCTTTTCAGCTAGTGATTAGAGAGCCAGTGAAACCTTCACCGGAGAGGGAGGCAGGTTGTGTCTTCCAGGCTCAAAACACAACTACCGTTGCCATACCCAAAAAGATAGGATAATATGTGATGCATTACCTTTACAAGATTGCTGTCCCCCTAAAAGCTCAGTTGAAAAAGACAGTAGGTTTAACTCTTACCATTGCTGTGTTACTGGGTTTTGTTTGTTTCTTTAAATAATAAATGGCCCACACCCAGAGTCTTTAGATATTAACGATAAAACCAAAGGAATCCCTTTAGGAAGTCAGATATCTGATACGCTTGCTTGTCACATAATACAATCTATCTTCACCACGCTGAGATAAAGAGCACCTGTGTCAGTTCAAATAGTTTCCTGGCAAGGGGGATGGGAAATTGTTCAATGGGATGGCTATTATCTCGGAAGGTTTCTTTGAATGTCCCTGTCTTGTGGCACATTTTCCTCATTGGAGGAAGTTCCCAGGCCTTGTTTTCAGCCTCACTCCTAGTTTTCAATCCTTATTGCCAGGCAGCATGACCCTACCCTACCCTGGCAGAGCCCAGCCACCTGTCTACCCACCCTTTCATTTTCTACAGGAAGATTTGCACTTGCAAGGCAACTTACACATGTTAGATTACTAGATCATAACAACTCTGGGACAGAGCTATATGGCTTCTAACTGGAGCAGATCCATTGTTACGGTGAATGAACTAAGAAATAAGGTGATAAGGGAACGACCCCGAGGTCACACAGGTGAGCAAGCAGAGCAGGAATCCCAGCCATCAGCAAATACACAGCCACGGAGGGCCATACTTTGAGAAGGGTGAAGTGGCAAGTTCAGAGGCTGTTGGGCTTCCCTAACGGTCTTCAGGGGTTAATAATAAATGTCAGGAAGCAATGTACCCATGCATTTCATGGGCCGAGTATATCACATGCTTTCTTATATTCTTGTAACTGATTCCACTGTAAACATTGTATTTTATAGATGCCTCATGGGAGAAGTTGGGACCTAAAGGTCCCAAGTCAGAGAATCACAACAACAATTTTGTGAAGTTTGGAAACACATGCTCCCCACCCCATCCTACTCTTGTTTGACTGGACTAATATTAACACAAGTTAATGTCACCTGGCAATAAGAGAGACATGGTAGTCTGTGGTGCTGGGTGACCAGGGCTCACAGGAGCCCCCAGAGCCAGAGCCTTTTCTTTAGCACATCCCAAGCTCTTGGCTTTTGATCCCTTCATGCTTTCAAATACATCGAGTATCTGAATCAGCTGTTGTCTCTCCCAGAGGGTATCAGTTCTTATGCAACAGAGAATGGTGAATTGTGGCTTGTTTACTTGCTTTCTATTGGCAGCTTGGGCATCTTGATGCCAATTTAGCTGAAAACTCCTCAATAAAACCCTGAAGCTGTGACTCCCTGCCTGGCAAAGCTTTGCTATTCCTGGCTTTGGGACGGGGGCTTTGGACAGCAGCCTCCCAGCCCATCAGTGTTCCCTCTGCTTGCACAGCACCCACTTCCATGCAACCCATGCAACGCTGCTGGGCACAGCCTTGGAGAGAGGGGCAGCAGGCGCCATAGTCGTTAAGACAGGAGCCCAAGTAGGCAGGGAAGGAGGAGTTCTTAACTACTGCATAGCCCACTCAAAGGCATTCTGTGTGCATGAGAAGATGCAGATATGGATGCCCAATGCATTTGTCGATTTAAAATAATGGTTGTATTGAGACATTCTTCACATCCCATTCAATTCACCCATTTAAAGTTCTTATTCAGGGGGTTTAGTATAGCTATAGTTACATGGCAATCGCAACATTCAAATTCCAGAACATTTTCATCACTCCCAAAGAAACCCCATTCCTATGAACCTGAACCTGAGACACCACCGTTGGTTAAATCAACGGTTCTCAACCTATGGGTCACAACCCCTTTGGGGACCAAATGACCCTTTCACCGGGGTCTCCTAAGACCATTGGAAAACACAGATATTTATGTTACTATTCATAACAGTAGCAAAATTGCAGTTGTGAAGTAGCAAAGAAAATAATTTTATGGCTGGGGGGTCACCACAACGTGAGGAACTGTATTAAAGGGTCACAGTGTTAGGAGGATTGAGAACCAGTGTCCTAGATAAACATCTATCTACTTTTATGAATGACCCTCTTTAAAAATTACATAAGCATGAGAATTTTACTTTGTAACTTGAGTCCACAGTTCTCAATGTGAACTTTGTAGATGATACACCGGGTTGTGACATCAAGGAATTGAAGCCCATGCCCCTTGCCATTGTTCAGTAGTAGTTCAAGAAGATGGTCTGTGAGCTTGATCATTAATAGTAATTTAAATTGCCTTGTGTCCTTCTATAAAATATACTTAATGAGAATTGTATGATAAAGTGGTTATCGATTGAACTCAGTGAGGCTCCAGGTTCCATTCCCAATGTTATGGATGCCTTTTCGAAGCTAAGCATATTTGCTGTGATATTTTAACCCAACTACATGAAATAATATTTAGTAGATAAATAACTACCTCTAAGTTCAAACAAGCTGCAATATTCTGCCAATGATAAGAAAACACTTCTTACAATGCTGTTATTGTGTCCCCCCCCCTTTTTTCTATGTGTGATTTAAATGGAGAGATGCTATGTGGCTGGGATGTTCAAGCAAAGCCTAATTCATTTAAGAAATATGTATTGAATGCTTACAGTGTGTCATCAGACAGCATTCTAGGATATAACAGTGACTATCCCACCTTAATGCACTAAGAGCCACAGCTGATTCCTTCAGCACAGGATGCCTGACACACGTGGAGCTGGAGCATGTGTTTGAGGACAGAAAGTCACTTTGTCCTACAATGAGGACAAAAGCGTCCTCTCAAGCGTCCTCTCAAGAACACACCTTAGACTCTAAGTGGTTCTCAACCTTGCTAATGCTGCTACCCTTAAAGTCCCCCATGTTGGGGTGACCCCAATCATAAGATTGTTTCATTACTACTTCATAATTTCAATTTTGCTACGGTTAGAAATTGTAAATATCTGATATATGACCCCCAAGGGTTTTCGAACCTCAGGTTGAGAAACATGTCCTTAGAGGGAGGCCGACATTAAGTATGTAAATATTTAGATGCAGAAGAGACAGGCGCTCTCACAGCGTGTGCATGGAAGGACTTCTGGGAAGGGGGCGCTGGACACACATCGTGACCCATGAATATACAGGCCAAGACATCAGAAAAGACCAACAAGGCTAGGAGTAATGAGCCAGGGGCACAGAAACTTCTCTCACAGGCCAGAAATGAGGCTGCCTTCATGAGAGAGTCCAAAGATGGCACCAGTGACCCCAGGAGCATCCAGCGCCAGAGAGAGCCACCCAAAGAGACAGTCTATAGCTATTCTTAAAAAGAGTTCTACAAAGATGGTAGACAAGCTACAGGCCCAGCTTGGTCAGCTGGGATCTCTCAGATTTAGAAGGTAGAGTGGCGGTATACAGCATTATTTTCCCAGTCAGGTTCACTTTAAGAGAACTTTGGTGGCCATGGCTGGTGTAGCATTAAATGTATGCTCAGTACAGATAGACCAGATGGGTGGAAGAGCGCCCCCTAGTGACAATGTACAGAAATGGCAGAGACATTCATTTCCCCCTCCAGCCCTGGGCAAGGACTAAAAAGAGATTGCCAGACTGGGGCAAGAGGACTCCAGAGCACTCCCTTCCCCT
Organism: Cricetulus griseus; assembly: GCF_003668045.3. Classification (NCBI taxonomy): domain Eukaryota; kingdom Metazoa; phylum Chordata; class Mammalia; order Rodentia; family Cricetidae; genus Cricetulus; species Cricetulus griseus. The sequence goes on along the minus strand of NC_048600.1, from coordinate 5,446,162 downwards.
CCTCACCAGTATTTCCGTCACGTGGAAGTTTTTCTTCCTTAAGGGATCTGGAAAAGGTTTTTCTTAAAATCCAATCTTCCAAAAGAAAATTGGAGAAAGACCATGCCCAGGCAAACTACAGCAGAGCTACAAATGGCCAATAAATGTATTTTGTAAAGGATATTCAAGCCGGGTGTTGGTGGCACATGCCTTTAATCCCAGCACTCAGGAGGCAGAGGTAGGCAGATCTCTGTGAGTTCCAAGCCAGTCTGGTCTACAGAGTGAGTGCCAGGAGAGCCAGGGCTACACAGAGAAATCATGGCTTGTAAAATCAAAACCAAACCATGCAAACACACACAATTCATACTGTCAACTGAACTACACGGATTGGGCAAGAGTGTGGAGAAATGACAGCATTCACCAAGAATGAATTATCCAAGGGGGGGAAGAAGGGTTGTGGGATGTGTTCGTGTGAAGGGAAATGAAGATTTACTCACTCACCATTAGAAGGATGGGTAAAGTTACCAGCCAGCTGCTCAAATGAGCTGCATGTACACAATGAAATGCTATTCAGCCATAAAGAAAAAGGCAACTATGGCATTTTCAGGAACAGAGGGAAGTAGACATCACTACTTTATGCAAAATAAGGCAGAGTCCAAAGAGAACTATGCCATGTTTTCTCTCACATGTGGAATCTAGATTCGTGTGTGTGTGTGTGTGTGTGTGTGTGTGTGTAGACAGAAAGAGAGAGAGAGAGAGAGAGAGAGAGAGAGAGAGAGGTAGATCAGGGACTAAGAAAGAAGGGGTCTAAAAAACGGAGGACAACAGCAGAACGAAGAGGGTAAAAGGGTGGTGGAATATATGTGACATGAAAATGGGAGGTTATTGGGGGTTCAATTAAGGAAAGGGACCCCCAAGAGGGGAAGGGGACATGGGAGAAGACAATGAGGGAGGGAAATGAATAGGAGACTAATACAATGCTGTATGTGTATAAAATGTCATCATGAACCCCTTGACTATGCATGCTAACCTTAAAAATTAAAAAAAAATCAATAACAGAAAAGCTGATATACATGGGCACTGGCTGGCGTGAGGAGACTGGCCTGTGGTAGATTGCTCAGTCAAAGAAGTAAGCTGCATCATGGGTTTCCAGCCTGGTCCTGCAATTGTGTGTTATACGTGAGAACATTGCGTAGAACGAGGCTTGTATTTCTACATACCAAAACTGAAGACCAGCAACTGCTGGACAGACAACAGATGATGGCTCCTTGCCATACATAGTATATAGAGAAAACTTCTTTACAGCGAGCCCATGTCACTTTTATGAATTGTACAGATAATAAATAAAGTTGCTTTAAGTTCATGTTGCATAACTGAAATACAGACAAAAGGGGAAAATCCACTGTGGAGAATCCTAAAAGAATTAGAATCTTCACATTACCTCCTACAAAATGTGGTCTTTTCCTCAGCTAACTTCTTACCCAAAGGGGCTCTGTATTTCTCTCTGCAAACTCCTCTGTCTCCCTTCTCCCTGTAAAGCCTTCCTTCAAGAAATCTGCCCAGTAAGCAATGAACACTGAAATATGTTTGAGTCTCTCCCAGAGTAATCAAGGCTACCCCATTGGATGTCTCTAAAAATGACGGAAAGCTAGTGCTGCTCGTGTGAGCTCCATGTTTATGCAGCTTAGGCAGATTGCTAAATGTTAAGTGACATTTCCGTTGAAGGATTACTTTAACCTCCCCAGGAGTGGCACAGTTGAGAGGAATTACATTTGAGAACAATGAAATTTAAGAAATATGGCCCTTACGAATAAGGGATTTACTTTGCCTGTCACAAAATACAAGGGTGTTTAGTGCCTGGAATGTCCAGCCACTGTTCTAAATTCAGCCTACTTTATTTGTTTTATTTGTCTATTTACCTATTTATGTATTTGTTTATTGTCTACTTATTTATTTTCCATTCCAATGCCTCCCCCAGGACAGGTTCAGACAACACAAAGGCCTTGCCTTGGTTCTGACCTTGGTCTGGGCTTGCTAGGTTGACTCATGGAAAGAATGACAACAGCTAGATTCCGGTTCAGGCTCTGACCAGTCCAGCTGTGATTTCAGGTCTGTGGTCCCCCACCTCCTATGCAGGCAGCCAACACAGTCCTGGCTCTCATCCAGGTGAGAGCTTTAGCCATCTTCCTCATTGCTATCCTGCACGGTTCTATCTGCCTAAACCCTCACCGACTGGATCTGGAGAGAATGGAGCCTTAAACTAGCTGGGCCAACAGAACACACTGCCCTCAGGCCCAAACTTGCGAAGAAATCTGTAAGGGAAGTAAGGAAGCCATCAAGTAACCCCAGCCTTTGCCCAAGCTTCCTTTCCCAGAGGCAATTCTGTACAGGTTTCGATAGCAGTTCCTAAGGGTTCAGTCACCAGGCTCTCAGAGGCCGGAAAAAGATACTGTCTGGGGCTCCTGCTTGGGGAAACTCATTTAAAAGATCAAGGGAAATCTTTATCATCTCCCAAGAAATGGCAGAGTGCATCTTGCTTGGGGGAGAGAAACGCTTTCTCTCCCAGGAAAGCGCCTCTGAATTGCGACATCCAGGCTTCAACTCCCTTCACTTTCATGCAGCCTTCAATGACTTGGTTCTGCAACAGAAACTGCAGCCAGCAGGTCTCTGCGACACTGCTGGGGCTCACAGAGAGGGAAGGGAATGGACAGGTGCTTCCCAGGAGGTCTCACCAGACCTGCTCTGGGAGCTGTTGAACTTTGCTATGCTATTCCCTCTGAGGCCACATGGCATGAGGGCTAGAGGCCAGGACTGCCCTGAAGAGGTGTTGGTATCTCCCTCCTGGTGTCTGTGATATTTATTTATGTATTTGTATGTGTATAAGTGACTAACCTGCATGTATGTTGTGCATCACCTGTGTGATTAGTGCCTAAAGAGGTCAGAAGGCCTCACATCTGCTGAAACTGGAGTTGTACATGGTTGTGGGCTGTTCTTTTATCTTTGCACAGTGGCTGCACCTTAATCTACTGTTATTTCAGCCAGGAATTGTGACTTCTGCAACTACAGGTCTTCTTCTCTCGAAGCAGCCTAGCTGCTCAGGCCGCAGCCTGGCAGGAATTCTCTTTCCGCAGACACTGGCTCTTCCACTGCCACTAATGGTAGCTTTAACCAAATCTCTATTATTCTGTTTACAAATAAAACTCGAAGACTCAAAGGCTGGGATGAAAACCTGCTAGCTCAGAGAGGTTGAGTAGTACCTAGTTAACCTTCTCTCCTTTCTGGCGTCTTCCAAAAAGCCTGTCCATCTGCTCTTTCAAAACAGAAAAGGCCTCGCTACACAAAGCCTCTCCCTACTACTTCCTGTGTCTCTCCAGCTCTCCCAGATGCCCTCTGAAGCTCTATGATTACTTTCTGTCAACTAGTTGCTCACTCAGCCTCCTGACCCAAGGTTAATTTTACTTAATTAATGCAAATACAAACTTGGAGTTCACAGTGGGCCACCATGTGAATGCTGGGAATAGAATCACCCCCACCCATTCCTCCTCAAGAGTGCTCTTAACTGTTAAGCTGCCTCTTCAGCACCATAGCTTCTGTTTTATTTGACTCATGAAAAGGGAGTAAAATCCATCTTCCATCCCTCTCATCTCCCCATCAGGATTAACTGGGTTTCCATGAACTGCACAACAACACCTTTGCCAATATACTCTGTCATCTTGGCTTCAGAGCCAGAACTGGCCAAGCCATGGGCCGTTCTCTCCTCTTGTTCCCATGGCCAAAATTTCTACCTCCTCTGCAGCCCCCAGTGGTGGAGCCAACCACAGATTGCAGAAACTGTCTGAACCAGATCCGCTCTCAGCAGGGCATAAAATAAAAAGAAGAAAGTAGCTGCTGGTTGTATAGATCACTGAGCCTGTAGAATCCCCACGGGTATCCAAAGGCAGGGTTCCAGAGAAGCCTACAGGAGCAGGTACCAATCTGGAGAAGCTGCTTTCTGCTTCTAGTTTTGCATCCTAGAAATGTACTTCCATGGTCTCCCTGGGTTTCTCCAGCTCAACTCTGGGTCGCCAGAGTTTGGGGAGCATGTCAAGTCATTTTGACCTTCAAGTACTTGGTAAGACAAAAACAAAGTTTTAATCAGGTCGGAGGCCCAAGGACTTCTATTACCTTAAGTCCCCTCCAGAGATTTCCCACCTAAGCAATCTCCCCAGGCTGGCCTCTCAGATAAAGAGCCAATACTAAGATATACCATGTGAATCAGACACGATTGGGGATGGGTGGCAGGCAGGTCATGTTCTCAGTCTCAAACTCCAGTTTCTGTTTTACTGCCTGACCACCTTTGGGTTGGTTTGAGGTTCTGTTCTACTGAATGCATTTAGTCTTATTCCTGTTTTCTAACCAAATCGTCTTTTAGTTCTTTTGTTCCACGGGTCTCTACTTCCTATCCAGTCTCCTTCATGTTTCTAGACCCACCAAATATCTTTGGCTTCCTTCTAACACCTTCTAACATTCTGTCCATTTCTGTGACTCTTTTCCTTCTCATCAGTTACCCTAGTTAGCTTTAACTGTCAACTTGGCCCAACCTAGTCTCATCTGAGAATCTCAACCTAAGGAGTGCCAGGGTCAGATGACCTGTAAACCTGTCTGTAGAGGACTGTCTTGATTTTTAATTGATGTAGAAGTTCCAGGCCTACCATGGGCAGCACCATTCCATAGTCTTGTAGTCCTGGGCTATAAGAAATCTAGCTAAGCATGAGCCTAGAAGCATCATCCTTTGTTGCTTTTTGCCTTCAAGTTCCTACTTGAGTTCCTGCCCTGACTTCCCTCAATGATAGTCTATAACTAGAAAGCATAAAATAGATGAACCCTTTCCTCCCAAGAGTTGTATTTGGTTATTGTGTTATAGCAACAGAAAGGAAATTAGAATGCCATCATCCCCCACAACTGCCTAGGGCCACTCAGACCCTCCCAGAAATTCTCAGCATGTCCTTGCCTGGGGTCACTCTCCCAACCCAAAGATTTACAGAGATGGATAGCCATGGAATCTCACAAAAGATCCTGCAGGAGGGGGGCAGGGGACACAACAACTATCTGTATACACTGAGTAAAGGTAGGTAAGTACATCCGGATGTTAGGTCTCCAACCAGCTCTCACCTCCAGTAGACTCATACATGTCGAGCAAGCTGCCCAGTTCCTCAGCCATAAAACTGTTAGATCCTGAGTTGCATAAAATGCACCTGCTCTAAGGCCCTCCCAACCAACGGCGCTCTACCCAAACAAAAGCTCTTTGAGACCTTCAGTAACCAAAGAAAAGCTGAGCTTCCGGACACTCTCAAGTCTGTGAACCTCAGCCTAATGTCTCATCGTTTCTGGGGTCAATTGCTCCAGTTCCTCCAACGGGTCCCTCTGTCTCTTGGCAGTACATGGTGGAGCACTGCACCTGGAACAGAACACAAGGCTTGTGTCTGAAAATTACTGCTCCTTTGAAAATAGTGCTGGCTCCAACCAGACAAACTCTGCCTCCCAACTGGCTCCTCTCATACTGAGCCTGCAACTGCTGAGTCCCTCGAGTCTTTTGTTCTACTACTTCTAGAATAAGCAGGTCAACTGAATCCTGTCTATGCATACTTGAGTATGTGTACCCAGGTCAGAATATCAAGCATGGCCCCAGGGGCTCTGTTTGATTCAATTCAGCATCTCTGGCATGGAAACTCAAGCATGGAATTAGTTTCCATGAAAAAAAAAAAAGTTTTCAGGTCCCAAATAAATATCTCACCATGTATATTGGAGGGCACCCCGTTTGTAAACCTGGGGTCATTCATGCTTCACTGGCACAAACTCATGCCCTGAGCTAGAAAATGTCCCCAGTGGTTTCTAAAAGTGCCTTTGCAATAGGCTGCTGGCATACATTGCCTTGGGCACAGCTGCTGGCCTCTGTTCTCTTAGCACTTCCTGTGTGGGTACAGCAAGAGAAAGTCTAAGGAAAGTATGCTGCCCTCTTGCCCTAGGGACATGCAATCGGGAAAGGGGACAGGAGGCTGCTAGCATCCCTAGCTCTGGAGGCCTGCTACACTGTCCAACTTCTACTTCCTCCTCTAAACTGCAACAGGGACTCATCAGGGAGGAACTTTGGGGGCTGTCTGGCCACCTGGGCTTTAAGCCCATAAAACTTTATAGCCCTGATGGCTATATGTTGCAGCTCCCTCTTAGGTCTTATGCTAGTGACTTCCAGATGTGCAAGGGAACAGAAGACTCCGAAAGTTGCCTCAGTACTACATTGAGTCAGAGAGGCAGGGATCATCATCCCAGGTCCTTTAGAAGACTTAACCACATTAGCCGGAGTTAACAGGTGACAGTGCCAGGACAAGCTTTTCTGTGGTGTAATCAGATGGATGGATGTTTGAATGGGTAGATAGATGGATTAATAAATTGATTGATAGATGCATAGATGGTTGAAAGGATGGGTGGATGGATGGATGGATGGAGAGATGAATGGATGGGTGGGTGGATAGATAGATAGAGATAGATGATAGAGATAGATAGATAGATAGATAGATAGATGAATTAATGGATATATTGATGGATGGATGTATAAATGGATGGATAGATGGATGGGTAGATGGATATATAGATGGATGGGTAGATGGTTGTATAAAGGGAGATTAAGGTCAGTCTCAGGAGCCTGCTGACCTGGGCTCAAAGTTCAACCAAGGCAATTTTTTTGTGTATACCAGTTTTCTCATGTGCAAAATGGGGTCAAAGTTGTACCTAATTCAGGCTCAATGTGACTAAACTAATTTCAAAGTGCTTCTGACTACCATTGAGGGACCTCTGGGTAAATGTTAATGGTTCCTGAGTATTCTTCCCTCTTGAACTCTCTCAGATCACAATCCTTCCCTTGGATCTAACTCTGAGAAGGCCAACCAAAAATTGTCACCAAAACAGTCCCCTGCTTTGTTGAGTGCCTTACACTTTTCAGAGTGACTGTATGTACACTTATGTCCTCTGAGCTGTGGACAAGGAGGGGGAGGCACACCCTGCCTATTCTTGGCCGCCCCCGGATGGGTTTTCTGACTTCTTTCTTCCCATGCCACCCTGTCCCTCCTTGACACCTGAACACAAATGTCCTTTTACTTACTTCTCATTACCATCAAGTCCAAAATACACCAAGTCTCAGCTGTCCAAATATTTTTCAGGCCCTGGCTATTAAATGAATGTGAATTTGTTCAGATTTGTTCCCAGCAAGATGAAAGTGGCATTGATGGACAGGCTTTGGGGACAAAAGTAAGAACCTGGGGTCACCAAAGCCATAATGTTCTCAGAATTCTAGCTTTCATGCTAGAATTTGTTTTATTTTAAATACTTAAAACATCTTTGTAGGTGCTTTGGGAAAAAAAAAAAAAAACCACAAGCATCTTTTTAGAAAGGATCATAGCGCAGTGCTGATTTTCACCAGCAGGTGGCACTGGAGTAATAAGGGTAAAGCGACAATATTTAAAGATCATTATAAAGGTCTTGGTGGTGGTGACAATCCCACCCAACCTAGTTAAAGTTCACAGAGGGTGCTACTGACTCACTCAAAGTCAGTAATGCCAGAACCAGATTAATCCAGGTCTTACCAATAAAGGACGTACATGGATGTTTAACCTTTTAAAAATTCCCTGGCTTCTTTGCATGAAGAAAAAGATACCCTTCATTTGAGTGATTTAGTAGTTCCAGCCTCAGCGGGACAGATAGCCTTTAGGAGACAAAAGCTGTTCATGCCCTTAAGGTCTCTGGGAAGGGCACACAGTGGATCAGGGGAATAGAGAATAAGCCATCTTTGTGCTGTGAGGTTTCCCAACATGTTCACACAGCCTCCGAGTCCCTCTTAACCTTACAGGTTTCCCAATCAGACAGAGCTTATTGAATGAAAAGAATCCCACTCTCCATCACCCTTTCCACTTCACAGCAAGAGAGCCCAAGCACCGTGTTTCTTTGCTCTGATTGAGGCATACAGGGAGAGGAAACTGGTGGAGGCCAGCTTTGGGAAAGTATTCAAATGGGTAGAACGGGCATAATTAGAACGGCACTGGGGGAATATTGAATGGTTAGTAAGTATGGATGAGTGGGTGGGTGGATGAAAAGATGGCTAGATGACTTGAATGGTGAGGAAAAGTTTTAGCTCAAAACACTTCAGATGGCTACATGGAAAATAATTCCGTGTTCTCAGCAATCTAAGAAAATGTTAACATACACTGCTTTGTCTGGGTGGGTAGTAACTCAGTCTCTAGAAGTATTCAAGTATCAACCAGCCACTAATGTAGCAGAAACTATATAGAAGGATAATGGGGTGTTCTTGACAAGATGAGCTTTTCAGGAATCCTGGGGTTCCTTGGAGTCTGTGCCTCTTGGTGAGGAGAGGATAAAGCGCCTACCTGTGGTTTTAAGAGTTCCACATGGAGGAGCGTCATAAGGATTTCATGTTGCTTCCTCCAAAACCCTGGACCTGTTTCCCACCTGGAACCCTCTGCCTGGGACTCTGGGAAGCAACATCCTCACGTTTCACTAGAGACAGTATCCCGGTTCGGTCTTAGTAACTTCGTTTCTTCTTCTCGAAATTCAGGAGAGATGGGTGTGTGGAAGCCTGGACCAGTCCTTTTAGATTCAGGTAAGTGTCCAGATGACCTCTCAAGCCCGACCAGATGGAAACACACAGCACTGGAGAACAAAGATGGACGGCCTGACAGTCCAGCTGGTGGCTCAGGTGGTCCGGCTTTTTAAAAGCTTCCTCCTGGGGACCTTCCGGCCCATGTTTGGGCCCGTTCAAACATTCCTAGGATGCTTGGGGCAACACTGGTTCTTCAAAAGGGAGAGAGAAAACGTGAAGACAGGGCTGGAGGAAGCGAGTTCACTGTGAGATGAGTTTAGACCCTCATTGCTTCCAGCAGCATGGACAGTCGCTCCCTACTTCAGTCTCCTTTGAAAGTGGCATTCAGAAGGGCTGTCTGGTGGTGGTGGCTCATGCCTTTAGTCCCAGCACTCAGGATGCTGAGCAGGTGGATCTCTTGTGAGTTTGAGGCCAGGGTGGTCTACAGAGCGAGCTCCAGGCCAGCCATGGCTCTATAGTGAGACCCTGTCTACAAAACAAACATACAAAAAAGAAAGCAAAAAGAAAACTGTTTGAGGTTTTTCCGTTCTCATCAATGAGCGTGTGTGTCCTGCACTGTTTACCATATTAAATGTTTGACCCTCTAACAAGGCTTTCCTGTTCTTGGGAGGAAGCAAGATTTTACTGGCAAGGGGCAATAGGAAGGTCAAACCTCTGAACTTGCCCCCCCCACTACCACCCCACACACAATGGAGAGCTTTGAGATGTGTCCCTGGGAGGCATCTGGCTGAGAAATACTGTTGAACACCCAAAACAAAATTTCCAAATGGTCTGAGGAAGTGGGGTAGGCTGGATGACCTTTCATGGGAAGATGAGATCATGTGCTTTGCAAACTGGAAAAAAAAAAAAAAAAAAAAAAAAGAAGGAGGAAGCACAGGGCAGAAACTAAGAGAGCAAAGAGAGACCAAAACCCACACCTGCCTCCACTGCCGGAAACTTCCAGAATTGCTAGGCATCCTGAAAACCAGGAGTCCTGTTTCCTGCACATGTTTACCGCCTCTGAGAAACCCAGTGGTCACAGTCATCCCAACAGAATCCGCACGTACTGTGTCTGTGGCTTAATGCCACACTCCGAGTCCATAGCCCTAATCAGACACCCCACCCCTGCCTAGCCAAAGTCCACCTTCCACACAGCCTTTCCAAGCCTGAGTATCTTGTACCTTTGCCCCTAGTCTTATAGTGCTGGGGGTGAGACTCTGTCTTCCCTGCCCATCTATTTGAGTTACGTTCCACTCCAGTTTGCACACAACCTTTTCTAGATCGCCCAGCACATGTCTAATTCACCTTCGTTCAGTGCCTATATCACCAAAACTTGGCCAAGGACCTATGTGTACTGAGTGTAGTAAAGGTCTGAAAGAGCCAGAATCATTTTCTGACCTCAACATATTCAGAACTTTAGAGATGATAATTTATACCAGCAAGTGTGTAATGTTTTCACATAAATAAACGAGGACTTAGAACGAGTTAAAATGAGACCAGAACATCCTTGGAACATCCAACAGAGCACTCTTGAGCAGGCTGTCAGTACTTATTTTTCTCAGGATGGGGCCAGTATGGAAAAGAGGTAGCTACAAGCCAAGCCCCAGAGCTGGGTATGAATGTCCACTCTGTCCCCGTCTCTGGGGTCAGACCAGGTGTTCCTACACTTGGAAGTCACAACAACTTTAACTTCTCTTTCCAGGATTTGTGCCAAAAGAGGAACTCAGCACACAGTCTTCAGAGCCCGTGTCCCAGGGAGATCCAAGTGAGTTAATCCGCAGCTAGAAACTCAGGATGGTTTTACTATGTGGTCAGTGCTCTCTCTCACTTCCAGGCAGACCCACTGTCTCTTACCACAGATCAATTTATCGCCTATCTTCTGACACTTTGTTCTAAAGAGAATGGAGGACTTCTGGAAGATTTAAAGTATCTGCATGAGGGGGAGAGAATCGAATGGTTTCTTTTTTATGTCTCTATGGCAACAGGGTAAAGAATGGGAAGGGATGAGGAGCAAGGGCAGATGAAAAGAATTGTCAGACTGGTCTGCAGGGGCAATGGTACCACGGAGGTAATAGAAGCCAGTCCTTGGAGTTAGACCCAGAAATGAGAGGAATGGGCAGATTCAAGAAATATAGAAAAGGAAGAATCTATAGGGTTGGAGTGGGGTGTAAGAGACAAGACAGTTGAAAATGACATCAGCAGGGCTCTAGGAACTACTTAGCTGGTTAAGGCACCTTTTGCCAAGCCTAACACCCTGGGCTCTATAACGGTGGAAAGAGAAAAGCAACTCCCATAAGTTATCCTCTGACCTACACACTTGTGCCATGGCATATGTGTGCCCCCCCCCCACACACACACATACTAAGAAACACAGATGTAATTTAAATTTTAAAAATGACTTGTGTATCTGGATAGGTGGTACTGAGGTGAAGTACACAGGCTTGGGGACAGGAGACTGCTTATGTCTGTCATTTGCTGTGAGACGTTCAATCCAATAGCAAGATCTGATATTTGGCTAGAATAGGACATCCCAGTCAGAAATTCAGAGTTGGGGACAAGATGACAGTAAGTATAGATATTCTGTCACTCTTCACCAAATTAAAAAGAAAAGGAATTTTAAATGGATATTAAAATTTTAAAAAGGTTTAGAGTTGGGAGATTAACTGTGGTTCAAAGCAGAGGCTATATCATGACGCTGTTAAATAGAAAAAGATTTGATGAGTGACACTAGACAAGGGAGAAGACACCCAGGAATAGCACAAAGGAGGGACTAGAGAAAGAGAAATGCAGAGAAGAGTGGTGTCTTCCAACATACTGAAAGAGAGCATTTGCAAGTCCTCCTAAAACTGTTGCCACCAGTGGACTGTCTCAACTCTACTGTGTGTAAGAAATGCCTGCAGATATTTTTTAGACTAACGATGCCCCTCTTTTGCCTAATACCTATTATGTCAGTCTCTCACCAGACCTTGCTACTCCCAGTATGGTCAGAGGACAAATAGCATCAGCAAGTTGCCCTGGGAACTTGCAACATGTGTAGAGACAGAGCCCCAACCCCAGACCTAGCCATCCTACAGCCAAAGCTGCTAGTGGCGCTTGAGAGTAGCTTGCAGGCTATTTTGTGGAAACTGTATATGCACCTTTGACCTGTTCATGCCTCTGACATCATCCAAAGTTAAAAAATACAAACCTGATGTACTATAGCGCAATGCATGAGTTCATCTATAGAGCTGCAGATTTGGAACTGTACTGCAGAAAAGAAAATGATGCATTGATTCCTGTAGACACTACGTATCTGACCTTCCTCCCTGAGTACCCCATGACACGTCTCTACCCATTAGTACCGGTGTCCATATATACCTTGAGGTGGAAGCATAGTCATCAAGATATCCTGGGAGTTTAGAGGCAGGGGCTTTTGCTTCAATAATAGACCGATTGCCTAGGACTTGCTGTAAGGCCCAGTGATGATTAAATGATTTATTTTTTTTTAATCCAGGGAGGGGTAACAAAGGTAACTTCCACATCAGCAGTCAGCAATCAGGCCAGAGGTCCAAGAGAATTAATCGGACAAATTGCTTGCTGTAAAAAACGAACATGTTGTGGGGGGAGGGGAGGGAGAGAGAAAGGGATTGACATGTGAAGCAAGCTTGTTCCTAATTTGAACATAAGAAAAATTACAAAAAAAAAAAATAAACGAACATGTTGCTCCTGAAGCATAGTTCAAGATGTAAGAAATGAGCACGAGTTGTCCTTGAGGGACCAAAACAGATGCTACCAAATCCATGTACTGCTTTCGCTGAAAATAAATGAACGGGGTAGGGGACCCCGTTATTCTTTCCTAGACTCGATTTTCTTGTCTTAAAAGGCAATATTGAACTAATCCGCTGGCGTCTGGAAAGAAACCTTTGTTCAGGAGAGCTTCTCAAGCTCGGGGGTCGTATTTAAAGGCAAATCTGATTCTGTACCTTTGAGTGGATCCCAGGAGTCCATATTTTCTGCAAACTGTGTTAGGGGGCCTGAGAGCGCTGAAGAACCCTACTGCCACCTGCTGGCAATAATTCACATTGCAAGGCAAGACCTAGAAAAAACCCGTTGGCCTTTTGGGGAGACCTTATAGCAGTTCTGCCTGTCTTCTGCTTCATCCCTGCCTTTAGCGAAGCCTTTAGACCACATTTGGATTGCGTCGTTCCTTCAATCTTCACCTCAAGGGTAACGCTTGGGTATAGGCAGCATGGGAGATAGCCAACTGGACAGGGAAGCCTAGAAGGCACTTGCAGACTAGGGGCAAAAAGGCTGAGATTTGCTGAAGAGTTGCGACACAAAATAGATGGAGCAGAGGCAGACAAGCATCCCGAGGTCTTCCCAAGACCTCCTCTGGTCTCCACAGCCATTTCAGCACATTCTCCACTTCTACTTTTCTCCATCCACCAGTTCTGCATCAGTCCTCATCAGTAATGATTTCTAATCAATGTTGCTTCAGACTTTGCTAGCTCACAAGCACTTGGTGTTTGCAACGGCCCCTTCTTGTCTATAGCGCCTTTGTTAACGGAGGGCAGTCAATGCCGGCCCCAAAGAAGCCATGTGTTCACTACACATAACATGGCGCCATTAGGAACATGCTGGCTTGTCTGTGCAGTTTCTCCCCCAAACACAAGGGGGCACTCACTAGCCCTCGGGTGTTCTTGGATGCTCCGAATTAAAATTCTTTATTCTTCTAGTTCTCCGTAGAGTGTTTTTAAAAATACTCGTCTCCCCAAATGCAACCATTCAGTAATTCATTCTTCTTTTTTTAAAAAAAAAATTAATCTTAAGGCTGTATGGACTCCCAATAAGGGCCCCAGCTCATCAATGGACAATCAGTCTTACCAGTCAGTAAGGCCGCAGGGAGTAGCACACGGGGGTTGTCAGCCCAAGTAGCACTAAAGGTTGAACCCAGCCTGCAGTCCCACCTTCCTCACAACCATCGCAAACACCAGACCTGCCTTACCACAGCTTTGATTACCCGTCATCAAACACAATCTGAAAATATTAAATGGAAAGTTCCAGAAATAAATAAGCCCAAGTTTAACTACAGTATATTGTTGTAATTATTCTGTTTTGTTGTTAGTTATTGTTAGTATCTTACGGTGTGTAACTTATGAATTAAACTCTATATATAATTTACATATAGATGTATGTGGTTTAATTCATATTATATATTCACAATATGTTATATATAGTTTAATTCATACATTATATATTTATATTAAACTATATGTAGTTTAATTCATAGCAGTGAATATATATCACGTAGATACTTTCAATATATGTGTATTTTATATATATGTGTGTGTGTGTATACATATAGATGAAAACAGATGGATATATGGTTCCATTCTGCCTGGGTATTCAGGCAACCTCTGTGTTTCTTAGGACCCAACCCCAGGGGACAACGGAACCATGGTTTATTTGAAGAGGTCAGACATTCTAACCCTGAACATCTACCTCCTCTTTCCACAATAGAAGCAGGGCGGGGTCCAACAAAGTCATAAAACTAGCTTATGGATAGTGTCTATAATTTTTCCATTGTTTCATCGAGGGAAGGGAAAAACAATCTACCCATTTCTTATCCTATAACTCCCACCCCACCCCTCCCAGGCTGGCCTTGTGGGTTCTTTCACATCTCACATATTTTGGCTAAGTGTGAGAATGAAAGACCACAAGTTCTTGACACTTGCTCATGGCAAATTCCCAACATCTGGGAGTCTGTGCTTCTTGTGTGTGTGTGTGTGTGTGTGTGTGTGTGTGTGTGTGTGTGTGTGTGTGTGTTAGGAGCTTAAGCACACATTTATGTGTAGGGTATTCACCTGTGTGCATGGGTGGGGAGGGCAACAAGTGATGGCATATGCGGCCACCTCATTCCCTTAGACAGGCATACAGGGTCTCTCACTGAGCCTGGAAATTGCTGTTTGGGATAAAATGGCTGGCTAGCAGACTTCAGAAATCCTGTCTCTATCCCATGCAGCACTCTTGGTACAGGCATGCATGCAGCCACATGCAGCTTTTAATTTGGACTCTGGGGATCCCAACTCAGTTCCTTATGCATGCTCAGCAACACCCTTACCCACTGAGCCTTCCATGGCTTCTAGGAGTCTTCACTTCTGTGATGTGAGCATAGGAATCCATCTTGAGGTTCTTCCCAAGCAGCATTGGGTATTACTGCCTTCTGAGGTCTATAGTAGTGGCTGATACACAGAATTCCAAAGCAGGTGTACAAACAAGAACAAGCCAAAGTATCCAGGACCCTGGCACTCAGGGAAGTGTAGCCTGCCCCTACTGCCTCTTTTCACTTTCTTCTCACTCAATTCTCTGGGCTTGTGGAGAATGAAAGCTGCCTAGAAGGGAGCACTGAAAGCCTTAGGTGGGAACACTGAGAGAGACAAGATGCCCAGGTAGGAGCACTCAGGGCCAAATGGAATCACAGCATCTTTTTCTATCCCTCAGACTGCAAAGTTGACTTGTCCTTCTTGATTGATGGGAGCACGAACATTGGCAAGCGCCGCTTCCGGATCCAGAAGCAGTTCTTAGCAGATGTTGTCCAGGCTCTTGACATTGGCCCTGCTGGGCCTCTCGTGGGTGTTGTTCAGTATGGGTAAGTGCAGCTAATGCTCTGAGCCTGGTTATCAAGTGGCATTGCACAGCTGACTTCAAGCCACAAATATCGGTGTGTCCTGAAGTGCTGAGTCTCTCTTCTCAAATGCAAATGTAAATTTAAAAAAACAAACAACGGAAGCAATGCAGCCGCTGTTGAAGAAATTTCCAAGGGAAGAGAAGGTTCATAATACACGGTTGTGAGTAAATGTCATTTGCACTCATGATTGATGTAGGAGATATTAATTGTAGGAATTAAGAGTTTTGGGTGCAAGTAAGAAATAACCTAGTTAGGCTGCCACCAGTTTCTTTATCTTTTGACTATGAATACATTTGTTTCAGGGCTCGCAGCCTGGGCTACACTTATTTGAAGGTAAGGCTTTAGACTGTGTGTTCTCTTTCCTCCAAAGAACCGTGAGCTTCTATACTGAACTGGTAAAGTCCAGCAGGCGACAGGGAGCCCCAAGGTACAGAGAGGTGCTCCACCAGTCTTGAACACTGAGATGACTGGCCCCAGTTCATCTGATTATTTCATTAAGGGTATGATTTAAGGGACTGTGGCAATGTTCCAATCTCAACCTTCTTTTCTCTAAATTTGGAACAATAAATCAATCTTAGTTTAGATATGGATGGGTCCTCCCTACAACAGATTACAGATAAGACAGAATATCATCAAAAGAAAAAACAGGCATAAATCTCCTATTTGTGAGCATATTTCACACAGCTGGTCTGATCCACCAGTATTAGGGGTGAGATCATGATTATGCTATCCACAAAGGCGCTTTGGGTACCCATGATGCTTTTCTTCCACACATACCTATAGTTTAGCCCCTGGAATTGAAAAGCAGCACAGAGCTCAGCGCTCTTACTCTAAAGCTTCACTGACAGTGTGGCCATTCCTTCTGAAATATGTAAGATTTCCAGCATTCCAATACCTCCAGACATTCCCTAGCTGGCAAGCACCCTGCGGGCGGCCTGGAGCAGCACATTAGTTACAGTTGTCATATGCTGGCATTAGCAGGTCCTACTTTGAGTTACTAGAAAAAGACGTAAAGATGCTTTCTTTTTCAAGTAACTTGTTACATGTGTATTTTTAGAATTCAGTTCTAATATGTTTATTCCCATCTTCTATTTCTGTCAAGAAGAAATTAGTAGCTTGGTTAACTGGCACTTACAAGAAGTTAGGAGTCAGTTATAAATAACCAATTACTGCAAATCCACCAATCAGTGTCCTATGATCTATTATTGTAAGTGGCTTTCTGGTTATTGTTTCCTTGTTCTCAAAATGCCAACCATTTTCACTCCTATGTTATTTTTTTAAGATAGCAAATGCAAAGTGTGCCTTCCTACAAAGAACAAATAGAAGTATTTAGTGTCAGATGTGCTAGTCAATTTTATTGGAGGATCCAAAGCTTGCTGTGTTATCCTGCATCAGAGACAGCTGGTTTCAAAGCTTGCGTGCACCTGGGTTTCTGTGAGATATGAAAACAGAGATGAGTCTGTCAAGGAAAAAGAATGGCCCAGGATGTTGCTGTGTGTTAATAAGAATGAGGATTCAATAATAAATGTAGCAGAGAAGCAGGATCAATAGAACTTCCCTCTTCCCTACTGCGGTGTGAATGTGACCTCGGAGTTTATGTGTTGGCAACTTCACTCTCAGAGAAATAGTGATTGGAAGTGGGGACAGCCGAGGGTGCTTAGCAATGAACTCATGTCATAATCAAGGGACCTGGTTAGCTATCAAGAAGGTGGGTTTGTTGTCCCTTCTTGCCATCACTGTCTCAGGGTGTCTGACTGCCATCTGCCATGGGATGACAGAGCACTAAACCCTCCCCAGAAATAGGGTCTTCAACCTCCAGAAATATGAGAAATAAAACTGGTTTCCTAATAAAATACCCAATCTGTAGCATCATGATATAGTAATACAAAACAAAGGAACACAGCCCCTCTTCTGATTATCTCCTTTATTTTCCTAACATGGTCACCAAAGTGTTTACATCCTCACCTTCCAATTTCACCTAATAAACAGTGCCCAGTGTCTGCCTTTTCACCATCCAGGGTGCTTACTATTTAATTTAAAGCATTTAGGGCAAATGTGTGCCTGTCCCTCGTCTTATGTCCAATATAAACGAATCTGTCATCTTCGCCTTGCCTGTAGCAGGGTGGGGAGGAAAGCACGGTGAACTGGCTGACAGGGGATCTGAATTCTGACCACAGCCTTGCTGGGGGACCTTATGCAAGCACTTAACCTCTCCGTGTAAATGCTGACACCTGTAAAATATGGGGTCAACTGATGATTTATTAGGTCTCTGCCAGCCCTGGCATCGTATAATTCAATGGCTGGTTCAGAAGATAGCCAATAAATGAACGTTAGGCTAACAGGCCAGCAAGCTGTTTCTTCTTGCTTGCAGCCCCAAGTTCCTATTGGGTGGGCTGATCCATGATGAAACGAAGGACTGCCAGGGTTGTGCAGCCACTGTGCACTGAGAGAAACCAAATAAATTGGAGGGCAGCCGACAAGGCTGAAGGGAGTCACGTTATCCAGCTGAAATTGTTCTTCATGGCAGGTTCGAGGTGGTCCCACCTGCCATCTCTCTTTACTTCTTTCATCACAAAATGGCCTCAGTGCATACAGAGGAAGGGCATGGCTAGGAGAGTGGACAAGCTGCTGCTGAGCTCACGTCTGTGACTTTGAAAAGGGGAGAGCTTGTCTGGTGGGGACTCTGCTTCCGCACAGCCTTGGGATTCTCACCAGATCCAGTTGCCTTCTGTGTGAGTCAGGGTTCTCCTGAGAAACAGAACCAATAGGAAATAGGATTATCTGAGTAGTTTGTCTGATTGACTTACACAATTAGAGCCTGGATAGTCCCACAGAAGCTGCCTGTGGGCTGAAGAGCCAAAGAAACCAGTAGCTAGTCGGGCCAAAAAGCTGCAACCTCAGAGAAACAGAAAACAATGTGCTAGAACACCTCCTGGAGAGCTGCTGGTTCAAGTCCATGGGCAAACACTGAAGAAACTGGCATCCACAGGCAACAGCATCAGCTAGAAAATGTAGCTCATGATGCACCAGCCACCTCCTTCTATGTTAAGACTTCATTTATTTGTCCTTTATGTGTGTGAAAGAGAGAGAGATAATACACAGGTGCACTATGCCACGACCCATGGGTGAAAGTCAAAAGACAACTTGATCCTCAGTTCTTTCTTCCACCATGGCAAATTCTGGTTGCCCGACTTGCACAGAGAGCACCTCTACATGCCCCTAAATCCTGCCACCCTCTTCTCTCCTTTATCCCATCCCAACCCCAAGCCTGCCCAGTGATAACACACCCTGGGTGGGTCTTCCTCAGTCAGTTCATATCCACACTAATATTCTCTAGAAACACCCTCTCTCACGGCACACCCAGACATATGCCCTGTGTTTTACTATGCATCCTTCAGGTAAAATTAACCACCCCACACTCTGCACTCACACATGCAGTGAAAACCATTCCTTTATCTTGTAGTCATTGAATCTGAAGCTCCTGGTTCTGCCTTGCTATAATGCCGTGAGATCTCCAGGCCTTTTCAGAATTGCCTATCCCATCAAGAACAGCTGCAGTGGAGGAGTGGAAGTTGAGAGGGACCTGAGAAAACCCAGTGACTAAATGTCTCTACCTCTCCTGTTGCTGCTCCTGGAGAAGTTCCTCAGACAGCTGACGATGAATTAGGCTTTTAGATTTAGGCTCTACAAGAATTAAATTAACTTCAAAGACTTATGCCAAGTAGGAATAGGAAATAAGAAATGAAAGTCCTAAGTGTATAAATTTGTGAAAAGAACCATGTTGGATTCCTCGGGAATCTTAACTGAAAGATTCTTTGGGGACAAAGAACAGACCCATATAGTCTAGTGATGTGAACTGTTGAGGTGTGTTCACAAGACTGCCATGTAATCCATCTCTCTGTCTCTGTCTGGTCTGTCTGTCTCTCTCTCTCTCTCCCCCTTGGGCCCTTCTCCTTCTCCCTCCCTCCCTTTCTCCCCTTCCCCATTTCCTTTCCCCTTTCCCGTCCCCCTTCTCCCTTCCTCTCCCTCTCTTCTCCTCCCTTCCTCCCCCTCTCTCCTCTTGAGCTCTTTGCTTGTCCTTTCATTCTCCTCTCAGAGGGCAGCACCCTCTACCAGGTTCCTGCTCTCTGCTTCTCCAATTCTCCACTGGCTGCCTTCTTTTCTGTGGTCCAGGCTGACAGGTTTGACCTTCCACAGTGCTGGCATGCTCTCTCTCCCCTGTTCCCTGCCTGCAGAGTTCATAACCCATGACTTTGACATCCCGTCAGCAACCATGGCATTCCTCCCACAGTCAGTCATCACATGCCTCCACTAGCACAGGTGGCATTTGGTGCAGACTCAGAAATACCACAGGGCTTTCCTAAGAACACCCACTAAATGAACAACCATGGGAAGAGGGCAAATATCAGGCAGGCTAATCCTTCAAATGTCAAACAAGATCATCTTCAAAGGGAGACTTGCTCATCCACCAGGAAAACTGTTTATAACCGATGCTTCTTCCCACCAGCCCAAAGAAGATTAGGTGCTGGAAGCCAAGGTCAAGGGTCAAGGCCCTGTCTTGCACCTGCTTTCTAAAACTAAAATTATACAAGTGACAGGTGTGTAACTACGCTTAATACCAAGGGTTGCACTAACGGAGGGAAACACAGTCAGAGCTCATTGTTATGGGTAAACTGTGGCAGGCAGGGTGACTGCCAACAGTGTGCAGCTCACTGTGTAGCTCAGCCCACATTCAAAGGGTGCTTGCTTACTGCCCCCTAGACTTCTGATAATTCTTCTGAGATGAATCTCAGTCCCATAAATGGGAGAGAATTGCACATGTTCTCTTGGCCTTCATCACCAACTCTAGGACCTCAAAATAGGAAAAGTGGCTTTGGACTGCAGCAAAATGCTAGTTTTCTTCATTTAAAAATAAGTGTTACTTTGCTCTAGGGTTTATGACAGCTACTTCTGTGGTGGGTTGTGACTTGGGCTACACCTATTTTTTCTTGCTTTCCATTGCCTGATTCTCAGCCTCGGAGATTTGCTGTCACAGTGGAGCAGTAGGCATGCTGGGGCCTTCTGTGGATCAGTGGCGCCATCTATCCATAGACATTCAGAGTGCAGGGAGGAAGTAAAATGTCTGAAGGGTGTAAACCAAAGGGACCCTGCTGACATAATTAGCGAGAGATGGTCACCTTGTAAGCCATTTAAGAACAAGTCTGTGAACAGAAAACCATCCCTAGTGGTTGTCCACTAAAAGGACACTGGATGGAAAAACAGAGAGATGCCCATTGAAGACTTGCTGTTCTGTTTAGACCTCATGTTTTCTACAACAGTGACAGGAAATAAATACAGCTGGTAATGTTTTCACGCTGCCACATCGTCTGCGCCAGCACTGAAGTAAGGAGTGGGGGGGACTGGGTATGCAATACAGCAGGGATGTGGCTGGCAGATGTGAATCGCAGCACACGCGCATGCACAAGCATACACACATACACACACATACACACATACACACACGCATGCATGCACACACACATACACACGCATGCACACATGCACGCACACTTTTCTGAGTAAGAAAGGACAGCCTAGGCTCTAACTTCAAGTTGTCATCACTCAAAGAGCTTCTAAGAACACGTCTTACTTCCCCCCAGGCTGTGATAGATATGTGCAGATCTGGAACCAGACAAGACGATGAGGGTTTGAAATGGATACTTTCATCTCTTATTCCTGGAAACTTGATCTACGGCCAATGTGGAGAAGCACAGACTCCCCACAGCATCACCTGGGACCGTGGTTCCCAACCTGTGGGTCGTGACCCCACAGGGGTCACAAGTCAGATATTTGCATTATAGTTCACAACCATTACAAAATTACAGTTATGGAGTAGAAACAAAATAATTTTTTGGTTGGGGGGTCGCCTCAACATGAGGAACTATGTTAAAGGGTCACAGTGTTAGGGAGGTTGAGAGCCACTGACCTAGGAGAATAGAAATACATGACCTCAGTCCTTATACTATTTCTCCAGCAGCAAATCTACATGTTATCATGATCTAATGTAACCAGAGTCACGTGAGCTTGGGAAGCTATGCTTCCCAGACATCCCACCACTCACTGGGAGAAAGCCCCCCAGTGTGGTTACAGATTAAAATCTGGTGTTCCAGTTGCTTCTGGGGGGGACTCCGTGGTCATCAGACAGAATATCTCTCTTTTTTTTTTTCTTCCAGCAAAGAGAAGACATATATTTGCTACTCTTTGGCAAATACTGCTATTAATTATATAAAAACTCAATTCTGAACAACCCTAATTCCCTTTTTCTGCTGAGAGGAAATTAAAAGACCAGTGACCATTTGTAAGGGTTGTTGTGCAAAGTCCCTCAGCAGGTTGGCCTAGGCCACTTGCACCCAGGCTGCAGTAACTGCTCCAGTGAAACTCGGAGCTATTGGGAGGATGGAGCCAATATCATTTCAGGATGAGCCCTCAAGGGGCAAGTCTGTCACCTCCCCTGCCACCACCAGTGTGTTCCCTGGGACTCTTCCTGATCTCAGAGGTATCTTTATTTCACTGGCCAAGTCCATACCATCCCCCTTTTCAGCCCACAATGAAAATTAAATGGCTAAATATAGATGGTTTTATAGTAACTTACAGGCACTGCCTGATTAGAGGCAGACGTCTTAAAAGATTCTTGCTGGTGGAAATGTAATTAGCTAATATTTCTCTCCTTGCATAACATTATTTTGAGAGGTTCATCCATTCATTGGACATAGCGGGAGGTACACCAGTAGACTCTGGAACATCAGAACAATAGGGTTAGGACATTAACAGAAGTCCTCCAAAATCCAGGGCTTCCTGAATCTTCTTGGAAGGAATTGATAGATTCTTTATTTTAGAAACTCCCAGGCCAGTGTTTAATTTTCTTCTGGACAGTATCAAGAAACCAACATGGTTTAACAAATCCCCCTAATAAGTTTTACCACCAAAGAAGTGTAGCCATACTGTTACCTATCTCACTCGTCCCTGACCCAAACCCTTTCAAGAAACCACCTCTGCTCGCCTCTGACAGGTGTCCTTGTTTCCAAGCCCTCTCCCAGCAGCCATTTGCTGGCATGCAAATTAGCCCTCTGTGTACAGCAAACTTCTTGGCCCTGAGTCACTTGCTTTGCATTAAGTCTAGCTCTTCCAAATGTAGATCAATTTCATGTTTTGACCTTAAACTGTAAACATCATTATTTTTCTCTTGTTTTCAAAATAAATCTCTCTTCCTGCAGAGACAGAAAGTGTGGCTTCGTTTGATGAGAACTCGTAATAAAATTAAAAATCCAAAGGTTGCCTACACAAAACTATTAGGGGAATAATCTTTTAAACTTTATTTAAATGGACTCTGTGTTCTCTTGTTATTTGTTTTAATAACAAAGTGCCTGATGGTCGTCAATTTAGAATGAAGGTAATCTTAGTTAGCACACATTTCCAGAGGTTTGACTGTATCACTAGCTTTTGTCTAACTTAGATGAGGAGCTCGTGGTGAGTGTTAACACAGGGCAGGGGCTGCAGGAAGAATGGCAGAAGTACAAATGAGACAAATTCTGAAGAAGAACCATAGCGAGGTGCCAGGATCCTCACAATAACCCATTCTTGTGGGAACTAATTCAGTTCCCAAAGGCCTGCATTAATTCCTTCCAAGATGGTTCTCTCATCACTTAGTTACTCTCCACTAGGGTCAAGTCTGCCACACACCTATCTTAAAGAATCTGCTGTGTCAACACCATCACTCTGAAGACCAAGCCCCCAACACATTGACTACTCCAGACAAGTAGCTTCGGAACCATAGTAGACCTGTCTGAAGAATAACCAGGTGACCATGTCAGGCAGCCAATCCATCCACCCTGGAAAAGAACAAATACACCCACACACTCCTTTGCTCTTTGCTAAGAGTGACCATAGCTTAACACAGGTTAACAACACACTGATTCCCTTAATGTAATCGGAATGAAATTTGGTAGGCATATTTTTGTTTACCATGTACTAAGTCCATCTGCCCTGTGCCATTGAAAAGATGATTCAAGTACATTTCATCTAAGTGATTTGATTACATTTTCCTGGTAGACCTTTGGTGGACGAGTGCCATGCCTTTGCCCATAATCATAATCATCGATTCAGCCATTGAGAAAGGTTTCAGTGGTCACCGGTCCAGCCTTTTAATCCACTAAGATAATAAATATATGTGATGGAGTTTTTCCTCTTTAAGACTCCACAGTCTAGTTAAGGAGGCACTATTTCTAAAGAAATGACATTAAATAAAATGAAGAGCACCTTTTATCCAGTGTATGAATAGCGGGGCTATGTGCCTCTGAGGATGCATGTATGTATGAGGATGCTTGATGGAATGCCGGCTGCTGGAGGCTGCTGAGGGCTCTGAGGCAGAGTGCTCTACTGCACACAGGAGGAGCCAAGGAAGAAGACACAGGCCTTGCAGTCCCTCGTGGGTTCATTCCCACCTGTGTGCTAAGCACTAGGGATCCAAAGTCAGGAGGGTCACCTGCTCTCAGGATGAGCCTCCGGATTTGTGCATCTGCCTGTGGGCACACTGGCTCACTCACTGAAATGCACTTTAATAACACATTAGTAGGCTTTCACGATCATGTCTGGGAATATGCTGAGGTTGAATGAGGTAGCAGTTGGCCTTACTGGACTCCTTCCTCAGGGGTCATTTTATAGTTAACTTAATGTTCTCTCTCTCTCTCTCTCTCTCTCTCTCTCTCTCTCTCTCTCTCTCTCTCTCTCCCTGTGTGTGTATGCTTTGCTTTAGTTACATGCCCTAAGTGGTTCACACTTTTCATCCCAAACCTTGGGAGGCAGATACAGGTGGATCTCTACAAGTTCAAGGCCAGCCTGGTCTTCATAAAGAGTTCTAGGCTAGCCAGGGCTTCCTAATGAGATGCTATCGAAAAAATAAAACAAAATAAAAAGCCAGAAAAGAGGCTGGGGTGTGGCTCAGTAGGAGGGCACTTGTTCTAGTTTCATTTCCGTTGCTGTGATAAAATACCCTGAGAAAAAGTGATTTAGAAGGAAAGGGATTTCTTCTAGCTCACAGTTACTGGTTATAGCACAACATTGAGAAGAAGTCAAGCTCAAAATTCAGGGAGAGCAAATAGATGAATGTATGCCTCGTACTCAGTTAACCTTCCCTACTCTTAGAAGGCCCAGGGCTCCAAACCAGGGAATGGTGCTGTCCACTTTCAGGCTGGACCTTCCCACGCCTATTAAGACAACCAAGATAATCCCAAACATGTGTGCTCATAGGCCGAGGTGGTCCAGACAGTCCTTCGCCGAGAGTCTCTTCCCAGATTGCTCTAGCTTTTGTGGAGTCAACAATGAGAGCTATCACAGCACATGGATAGCAATGTGACTCCACCACAGAGGAAAAAATCAACTCAGGGACTGCAGTGCTGGGAGACCAAAGTCAAAGACCTTTCAGTCACATCACACACCCATTTTTAGCTGCTGTTTATTTTATCACACTTCTTTCAAAGCATACCCCAGTGATCTAGTTCCTCCCACCACCTCAAGTTTTCACTACCTTCTAATAATACCATGAACGAGAGCCAGGCTCAACACCCAAACCTTTGAGAGACTGTCCAGATCCAAATAGAACCTTAGTTATTCAATAAAGAGATCAAAGTCCAAAGCTGGGAACAGAAAGGATGGAAGAGTCAAGAGACAGGTAGGAGAGAGGTCTGACTGGGTGAGGCATTTGGCAAAGAGACTGCTAACTGTTAGATGGCTCCATGGGTCATGGAGTATAGAAGAGGAGTAGGGGGAGAAATGTCTTCAGTTTGGGAACTACCAAACCTGACGTACCTTCTGGTGGAGATGAGTGGCAGCCATTGAATGTATGCCCGGGGTTCAAGAGCAGGAACTTGCCACGTGCACTGACAACTATGGATGGGTTGAGAAGATGTGCATGATGGAGAGACCCGGAGTACAGGTGCTCAGACATGGGACAAGGAGTGTTGTTTCCGTGGAAGTGTTCATTGAGGACCTCTATGTGGTGTGCACTATGTGATGTGCTAAAAATTAGAGAGGGTTGAGGCAGCTAAGGCTGAGCATGAAGGAAAAGACACAGAAATAGAGGAAACTGTGAAAGTGTGCTCAGTATTTCTCTAGAGTACAGGAAATCCCAAAATGAATGAATAAAGAAGTAGATAGATGGAGAGTTCATTGGTTATGTTGTAATGAAATCATGCATTTTTCTTAGCATGATAAAACAGTTCATCTTCGAAGAAAAGATCTCACAGCTCTGGGGGTCAAGAGTAGGGCACCAGCATCAACTCAGGTCTGGTAGATCTCTTGGAAGACTGCAAGAGTGCATGCCAGTGGGACATCACATTGCCAGTCAGCATGCCAGAGAGCAGGTCAAAGTTCAACCTCACTCTTGTAATGACTCAAAGGTGCTCAAGGCTCCTCCCATGGTCACCACAATCCCTTCCAAGTGCAGTTCCCCCAGTGACCTTAGCATGTCTCACCAGGCTTGCACTCAGAAAGACCCCACGCACGACCTCTTACCACTTCCACTCCTGGAACTAAATGCCCAACATGTGAACTCCAAACAATATGCAAATCACAGCAAGGCACTTCATTCACTCACTCATTCATTCACTCACTCATCCATTCATTCACTCATTCATTCATTCATTCTTTCATTCATTCTTGATGCTGGGGATTGAATCCAGAGTCTAACACATGCTAACCAGGCATTAACTAACACATACTAAGCAGGCATGAACTAACACATGCTAACCAGGCATGAACTAACACACATGATAAGCAGGCATTAACTAACTTTGATGCTGTGGCCCAAACCCTGGGCCTTGTACCTGCTGAGCCCATCTTTACAACCGGAGTCCCTGAGGATTTTTTGAACAGAGCAGTCTTACTGGCAGAGTTAGAACTGAAGGAAAAGTCCTCCAGCAGATGCTACTACTGGCACTGCAGCAGCTAACAGAATTTCATAATAGAATCAGGAATAAAAGTTAAGGCTCTCAGAACTGCTGGGACTTGGGGGATGAGAACATGGAAGTTATGTGAATAAGTATGGGGTTTGAGGTCAATGGCCAGAGGTGAAAACAGCACTTACTGAAGTGCTCTGAAGGTAGAGGCCCTTCAGACTGCTGTCACCTGCCACTCAGATAAGCACACCCTCTGGGCATAGCTAAGATCAGCCTGAGATGTAGAGGAAGGTTGGGAATAGGGAAGGAAGAGGGATGGGAAGGAGGCCGAGAATGAGAATGTGTCCTCAGTCTGAAGTCTGTTCTGATGGCTTCTTCGCTGTGGACCACACTGGGGTCTCAAGCAAAAAGTGCACTACCAAGAACTTTATAGTCCTTACCTCAAACTGCCCAAGCAGCTGCTCAGTGCTGGACCTCAGTTGTTTGTGGAAAAGCTTTTAAAAGACTTCCCACAACCTGTACTAGCGCTGTAATTTTCAGGCTCCCTGGTTCAAAAGCTAAGAGTTTCAAGATGACAGCATCTTTGAACCAAGTGAGGGCTCTTTGGAAGCATGTAGCCTTTTGTGGCTGCATAGGATGTGCACCTTGGGGCTGGGCTCTGCCTATGGGCTCTGCTCTGCCTTTGGTTGAGTGTCGGTGCCTCCAGAGATATGGTTCATCTCTCACATCTTTCCTGCACCATGACTGAGGGTGCACACACGCCTGGAAGAAACTTCACCTTCAGGCACTCCTCCACACCCTCAACTTGACAGTTCAACCCTAATCTCATTGCTCTCCCACGCATGCGAACCTGTCTCTAGAGAAGGGCCCTGATTCTGTCTCACCGGGGAACTTGTTCCAGATCTGCTCCAGCTGTCTTAAGATGGCAATGACCTTCTCATGAGATTTCAGTCATGTCACCTACTTACAAGAGTCACAAGGTGAGACAGGAACAGTGGTCTTCCTGGCGCCACTATTGATTGTTGGTTTCAGTGCTAGGGCATGGCCAGCAGGTCTCTGATCACCCATGGAGTGGCTACAATTCCATACTCTTGTTGCAGAGGATCTAGGCAATTCAGAGACATTGACAACTCACTGTTACCTCCCTATGGAGGAGGCCACTGGACAAACGTTAGCAATGTAATTGTATTATGGTGTTACGTGTGATGATGCCTTTATCTCTGAAGAAGCTGAACTCCCCCCAAAGTTAAATGATTCCTCAAGATTACACAGCTAGACTGATAGATTCTGGGAGTGAAGAAATCATTGTCTTGAGTTATGTACTCTCCGATGACCCCACCAGGCTCATAGACATTTCCAGCCCAAAGATCACACAGTGGCCCCAGTTAAGCCGAATGGATCTCAAAACCAAACCAAAAGGCATAGATCTGGGAAATGAACCAGTAAAGGCTGGACAGGGAGTGTTGGTGGCAGTGAGAGGGATGGGAAGGAAATAAGAGGGGCTAGAGGAGGGAAGACAGTCAGAATACATTATATACACAGATACATGTAAGCTGTTGTCAAACAGCAAAATCAATAAAAGAAAAGGAAATTCATTACTGAGGAGATAAACTAAAGAGAACTTTCCTCACTGCTCTAAGAAGAAACAAAAATATTACACAGCTATGACATGGCACAGTCAAAAGTAGAACTCAAATCTTCTAAGCCTGTCCCAAGCATCCTGCTGTCCCCATATTCCCTGCAGAGGACCCCAGCCCCCCCCCCCCCCCGTGCCTCATCATCACCTTGTCCACCAAGGAACACATCATGAACACAGCCTCAGGCTTTGTCACAGCAACCCTTTTATTTGTACATGAAGGCATGATTTCTGCCTTCCTCGGAAAGGGAATAACTTTCTAGCCAACTTTTCTTTCTTGTTCTCTTTAGAGACATCCCTGCTACCCAGTTTAACCTCAAAACGCACGTGAATTCTCAAGATCTGAAGGCAGCTATAGAGAAAATTACCCAGAGAGGAGGCCTTTCTAATGTAGGTATGTGACCCAGATATTCGGGTAATTCCACCTGGTTACCATGGTGCATCTTCTGTGTGGTTCTCTTATAATATTCTATATTGGAGGAGGAGGAAGAAATAATCCATCAAGAAATGGCATGCAGCCTCTGTATCTTTCCTAAAGTATTGCCCTGGATTCAGGTGCAAGAACGGTCAGAACACCTGTGCCTCAGAGTTCCTTGCTTCTTTGGATCACAGCCACATTCCTCCAGACTAACAGGACAGCTGTCGTGACTACCTCACGGTCGGCCTAGAAGCTACCAGCCAGTTAGCATGAAAGTCTGTCACTGTTCCACACAGAAGGTCCCTTCCGGGGTCCTGTTCCTATCAAAGCTGTTGTAATAGCGGCTATGCCAAGAGAGGCAAGTCCTGTGTTTAAAGATGAGTTTCCGGTGGCATCTGAACCTTAGGAGGGAGAGGTGGCACTAGAAGTCCAAGGTCTAGTTCTCAATGGGACAGCTCCAGAAGTCCCATTGTACCTGTTCACCCCGAGGAGACTGGGCAAGGGGGTGATTTTACACCAACCATGCTCCAAGGCTGGGGGTGGGGGCGGGGAGGCTGCTAGCGCTTTAGGGAAACTTTCAACCATTTCAGGTCAAGGGAATTCACATGCCAGTTATGGTGGCATAACTGTATAGAGTATGGAGTAAAGCGGCGAGCAGAACTAATAACTTGCACAGAGCATCCTCGGAATCATAGAAACTCTGAATAACGAGTCCCTTCTCTCTAGTCCCTCTAGTGACCAGAACTTTAATATCTGGCAAATGCAGAATCTTTCACAGCAGTGCATGCTAAACAACCACTAGCCAAATCACTAAGTCCATATCTGCAAAGCCACGTCACCTGCATCATAAGCATGGTAGAGGGGGTTGCACATTTGTGTCCAAATTATTGCTTACATAAGCAGAATTCCAATGAGAAAAACTTAGCAAGGCACTCACTCCCCTGAGAAGCGTCCTGACCCAGTCGGCATACATTTGCAGAGGGTGATGTCTTCTCACCCTGCCTCTGCATCATTCAGAAATTCAGGGAGCATAGTCAATGTAACCAACTGAGGCAGGAGGGGGGTTGGTTCATGGAGGAGCATAGAAAGGACTGAAGAAGCACACTGTAGCTCGAGTGTTCAGAATGACACAAGGGACGGTAAGGGAGCCACTACCTCTTCCAATGTTAGGAAAACAGTTTTCAAATTCTGTCAATAAGGCCTTTTCATGAACCTGCACCAGCCAGAATGCTACCATGATGATGGAGCTGCATACATAGTTCATAGCCCTAGCGCAGTGCCCTACTCTCTCTCTCTCTCTCTCTCTCTCTCTCTCTCTCTCTCTCTCTCTCTCTCTCTCACACACACACACACACACACACACACACACACACACACACACACACACGCAAGCAAGCTCCACCCTTACTCCTCAATACCAACCAAACACAGCACTGAGTAGTCAAATACACCACAGTTTCATCAGTGAGAAGAATATCAGACACAAAGTCACAGCCCCTGCCTTGCTTTCACCTTCTAAAGCTCCTTCAAGTGCATCAACTTAGTAAACTCAGATGAGGCTGGAAGTACAGGCACAAAGGACTATGAGTAATGCAGCTTTCAGATTTTAGCCTCCTGTTTCATGGTGAACGGAATGTGTGTGAGCACTGATTACTTTGGCCTCCATATTTAAGATTGGATGGGGTCAGAAATCTTGCAGCATCTTACAACTCATGCACATTGCTATGGGTGCTTACTGTTATGCTGGAAGGGGCTGCTGGGTGTTTTAAGTCATGTTTTTCCCTTTACAATGGGGTCTCCAAAGCCAGGATGCTGAGCAAACCCAGAAGAGCACTGAATAGACAGAACTGTGTTGATTCTAAAGTCTGAACAAGGCAATTTTTGGTTTTTTGGGTTTTTTTTTTTTTGAGACAGGGTTTCTCTGTGGCTTCAGAGGCTCTCCTGGAACTCACTCTTGTAGACCAGGCTGTTCTTGGACTCACAGAGATCCACCTGTCTCTGCCTCCTGAGTGCTGGGATTAAAGGAGTGCTCCACCACTACCCGGCTAAACAAGGCGATTTTAACTGTTACTGAAATGAGAACCCATTTGGGACTCTCCTAGAAACTGTGGCCTTTTATATCTTCATACACACAAAAACACCCTTCAGGAGACATGTACATATACCCCCCACACACACACACACGATCCATAGGATCTAAGTTAAGACCCATGCTATGTGCAGCCATGCTAACTCAAAATCAGCCAGCCATCTCAGTATGCCCAGAAGGGCGTTCAATGATAAAACTAGGAAAATTCTGAAAAGCCGAGACAGTGGGTTGAATTAGTTGAAAATGTCCTGAGATACTTGTACAGTGTAAAATCCACACATGAGAAAAGCATGCCTGAGTCTCCATCATTCCTCATGACTATGGCACTCGGCTGAAGAGACTGTTGGTCTGGAAATCTAGGCCCTGGGTCCTTGTGACCTACAGGACCCATAGTTGTCATAGCTAAGGCTAGAACCCAGCCTCTCTGTTCCTAGAAGGTACATTCCTTCCATGGCCAGCCAGACCTGTGCCCTCAGACTGGGACTGGAGACAAGGTATCGCTAACTACAGAAGACAGCTTGTCACACAACATCTGGAGCACTTAGGCTGTAAGAGGCTAGATGAGGATAATGTCATGCCAAATTAACCCCTCCCATCCTGTGTTCTCAGACATGGCATGGGCCTGTCCAGGGGCCTGAGAAGAGTCTAATACTCTTATCCTCACCCCAGGCAGAAAGGGGGCCCTTTGACCTCATGGAAGTCTTTCTCCCCTTCTTGCTAGACCCTGAAACTTTCTCTTTTCAAACAAGAGACAGAAGCTCTGGGTTTAAAAACGAAACAGAGCAAAGACTGTACAACATTGTGAGTGAGTTGATTTCTGCTGCACCCTGCATCTATAAATAAAGTGATTTTCTTATGTGTAAAAAGAAGAAACAGCCAGGTGGTGGTGGCACATGTCTTTAATCTCAGAACTGAGGAGGCAGAAGCAGGTGGGTCTCTTGAGTTCAAGTATAACCTGGACTACAGAGGGAGTACCACGACAGACAAGGCTACATAGAGAAACCCTGTCTCAAATAAATAAATAAATGAATAAATAAATAAATAAATAAAAGGAGGAGAAGGAGAAACAACTGAAGAGGAAATGAGTATGTTTTTCTAGACCTCTTTGTGCTGCTGTAATCTGTTCCTGCATTTGTTGTTAACACAATTACAATTTCTCTTTTCTTTCAGGCCGTGCCATCTCCTTTGTAACCAAGAACTTCTTTTCCAAAGCCAATGGGAACAGGGGTGGTGCTCCCAATGTGGCTGTGGTCATGGTGGACGGCTGGCCCACAGACAAAGTGGAAGAGGTGTCACGAGTGGCAAGGGAGTCGGGGATCAATGTCTTCTTCATCACTGTTGAGGGGGCTGCTGAAAGCGAGAAGCAGTATGTGGTGGAGCCCAACTTCTCCAGCAAGGTACATAACTGTCCAGGGACCCCTAAGGGCAGGAGCCTCTGCACTCTGAAAAGTTCTGATGACCTCAGAGCTGTTTTCTAAAGCCTTCAAATGTTCATGAAACACGTGAGTAAGTAGTGGGGCCTCCCATGGGGGAACCTAGAATTGTCCTCTCAAAGCCAACACTTATTCCCACTGCATAACCGAGAGCTTAAGAGCAGGGGACAAGAGCAGTGTTCTCAAAGTCTCACTTAAAACTTCCCCTTGGTCCTCTCATGGCACCGGGACAGCCCAGCCAAACAGCCAAATAGATTTCACACACACACACACACACACACACACACACACACACACACACAGAGAGAGAGAGAGAGAGAGAGAGAGAGAGAGAGAGAGAGAGAGGCTTGCATGTATATATACATACCCTACCCCCCAACACACACACACACACACACACACACACACACACGCACATGCACACGCACACGCACACGCACACGCACACGCACACATGCACGCACATAGTACAAGTGAATCTACCTGATAAAACAAAGGATGTCTACACTTCCCAGATCAGAATGGTCATGCTCCTATGATACTCATGGGTGGCCCCACACTTGGCCAAAGACAGTGACATCTCAGAATTACACCTTCATACCCACATCACGGCTCTCACCCTCTGCCATTATCCATTCCTAAATCACCTCCCAAGTTTCAGATAGTGCTGCAATGCCTGTCTGAGTTTCCCCAGTTCACTCTAAGACCTCCTGCCAGTCCCTGCTCCTTGCTCCAAATCCTCCACCATTATCTCCAAAGGCCCCAACCTCCCTTCCAGGTCAAGCCTGCTATGACCTCCAGATATACACTGTGTCTCAGCCAAACCCATCTCTCATCCACAGCCAGCACCACCACTGTCTCCTGCCATGACTTTAGATGGGCTGTCTGGTAGGATTCCTCCTGTCCAAACTCTAGTCAGCCCTCAGCCTTGTCCCAGCATTCATCCACCTCAGCTGTGCAAAGTTTCATAAACCCCATTTGTAGTCATGAAGTCTGACCCTCCCAGACCTCCAGAGGTCTCTAGGATCAAGGATGGATGACCCGAGTTCAGGACACAAGCCTAGTCACTTCTAAGAACATACTAACCAACTTGCTTTATTAGCTGTTGCCTCTGACTTTTTTTTTTTTTCTGGATCAAGCTAGGGCACAGACAAACACTCATGTGTGCCTGGAGGCAGGGTTGCCTGGCAGGCAAAGCTTAGAGTTTAATAGCAGATAAAATTGATGCTCCAATCTCAGGGACTCAAGGATGCCCCTTCACAACCTGCCCTTTGTTTCATGATGAGGGGTCGCTGTTGCAGGATGAGAGTGGGAGCCAAATAAGAGACTGTAGGAGCATCTAGTGGCTCCAACACGAGTGTCCGCTCAGAGGCTTCGGATCCCTTCAGGCAGGGTACAGGGCTGCCCTGGAAACATCCCTGTTTGTGTATCAGAGCAAAAGCTTTCTTTAGTCTTCCCCATGATGGTTGGTACCCATAAATGCCACACTTATGGCTGGCTTCCTGTACATATGTGTTGAGGAGCCAGCAAAGGCATAAACCAACGATACACATCTGCTTGTGAATTTGCTCCTCCGACCATTTTCCACTAAGGCAGGGACCCAGCTGAGGGGTCTGGGTGGAACGAGCCCAGATGTTACTGCAAGGGTCTTGACCTCGGTGGTACCCAGCCAGGAAACTGGAATAAAGTACACTCAGGAAGTATGACTCTGTAAAACCTGCCTGGTGGTGAAGGGTAGTGGTGGCAGGCTTAAGGACTTGGCCCCTGACCTGGACCTCATCTTTCCTTTCTCTCTTCCAGGCCGTGTGCAGAACAAATGGCTTCTACTCCTTCAACGTGCAGAGCTGGCTCAGCCTTCACAAGACGGTGCAGCCCCTGGTGAAGCGAGTCTGTGACACGGACCGCCTAGCCTGCAGCAAGACCTGTTTAAACTCTGCCGACATCGGCTTTGTCATTGACGGCTCTAGCAGCGTGGGGACAAGCAACTTCCGCACTGTTCTGCAGTTCGTGGCCAACCTCAGCAAGGAGTTTGAGATTTCAGACACCGACACGCGCATCGGGGCTGTGCAGTACACCTACGAGCAGCGGCTGGAATTTGGGTTCGACAAGTATAACAGCAAAAACGACATCCTCAGTGCTATCAGGAGGGTGGGGTACTGGAGTGGGGGCACTAGCACCGGGGCTGCCATCCAGTACGCCCTGGAACAGCTCTTCAAGAAGTCCAAACCCAACAAGAGGAAGGTAATGATCCTTATCACTGACGGCAGGTCCTACGATGACGTGCGCATCCCAGCCATGGCTGCCTACCGGAAGGGTGAGCGCTCCTGCTATAAACGTGGGCACAAAAGCAATTCTTGAAGGGGTGAGGACCAGTGTCACTGGTGCATGGGGAGGAACTGCCTTTTTATGTACTTATTTTGTCTAGGACTTAAGAAAATGTACACAGGGTGCTGGAGAGATGGCTCAGTGGTTAGCTCTTGCTCTTCTCGCAGAGAAATCTGGTTTCAGTTCCCAGCACCACATAGTGGCCCACAACCATCTGAAACTCCAGTTTGAGGGTATTTGACACCTTCTTCAGATCTCTAGGGGCATTTCACATGCATATATGCACATACATGCACACATATATGTAAGTAAACCGATCTATTTATTTATTTTAGTGTTCACGGCCACAGGGAGAGTGGTAGTGAGAAAACGGTGTAGGCATCTCTAAGAAGAGGACACAGAATTGAAAGGAGTCCATCTATTAGTTCCTCAAGTATTCTTGAAAACCCAGAGCCCACAGGCAATGGAATAGTAACCCTTCCTTTTACACCCTATGGCCTAAAACTCCTTCCACATGGGCATAAATCATTGCTTGATGAAAGATTTAAACCTCTAGCTGTGCTGATTCCAAATCATGTTTGTACATTTTACAGAATAACACTGCTTTTAAAGAAATGTAATTTTGCAGCTGGCTATTCATGCTTGCCTCAATTTTTTTTTCCAGGTTTTTTCCAGGCTTGCTGTAAACACAAAATCCTCCTGTACTGGGATTATAAGCACATGTCACCATACCTAGATGTAAAATACTATTTTTTTGGCAATGATTTCTAACCAGATCTTGGTCCTTTAGGAGGATTCTTTATTTAAATTATTTTTAAATATTTTCATGCCAAATTTCCTAAGAGGGATCATGCAATGGCTCAGTGGGTAAAAACACTAGCTGAGCAAATCCAAACATGAATCCGATCCCCAAACCTACATGAAGGTGAAAGGAGAAAACTAACTTCACAAAATTGTTCTCTGCCCACAAACTCAGGGTGTGGCATGCACACACACAGTAATAAAAAAACAAAAAGTCTAAAGCCTTAAGAAGCCAAAAAAGTTTTAAAAACATGTAAGATGAACAAAATATTTTATAAATATTTATAAAAGTCAGTTGCATTTAAACCTCTCCTGTACAATGCCTGGACATGAAGTTCTTGTCCTGAAAAGTGCAGTGAAACTGTAACGTGCTTGAAGAAAACCTCAAGTAATAAAAAAGGGAAACCAAAAGCCAGACATGGCAGCTCAAACTTTAATCCCAGCATTCCAGAGGCAGAGGCAAACAGATCTCCATGAGTTTGAGGCCAGCCTAGTCTACATTGCAAGTTCTGGGCCAGTCAAGGCTGCATAGTGAAACCTTGTCTCAAAACACAGAGGAACAAAAAAAGGAAACTGAATGGTTCTTGATCACTAGAAATCTAAGGGAGAGTACAGAACTCGCTACCACACTTGGTTTTGTTGTTCTGCATCTTTGTGTAATTTAAGTTGTCTTTTAGAATAATCTATATACTTTTACACTGGGCAGTGGTAGCACACACCTGCAATCCCAGCAATGGGGAGGCAGAGGTGGGTGGATCCCTGTGAGTTCGAGGCCAGCCTGGTCTACAGTGTGACTTCCAGGACAGCCAAAACTGTTACACAGAGAAACTATATACTTCTAAAGATTTATTTACTTTTTAATTTAGATGTATGGATGTTTTTAAATTTTTATGTATGGATGTTTTTTAATTTATATGTATGGATGTTTTTTAATTTATATGTATGGATGTTTTTGCCTGCATGTGTGTGTACACCATGTGCATACACTGCCCTTGGAGGCAGAAGAGGGTGTTGGATGCTCTGGAACTGGAGTTAAAAACCTTTGTGTTTTTTGTTTGTTTTTGTTTTGTTTTGTTTTGTTTAAGGATTTTATTTATTATGTATACAGTGTTCTGTCTGCATGTATCCCTGCAGGCCAGAAGAGGGCACCAGATCTCATAAGGGATGGTTGTGAGCCACCATGTGGTTGCTGGGAATTGAACTCAGGACCTCTGGAAGAGCAGCCAGTGCTCTTAACCTCTGAGCCATCTGTCCAGCCCCCAGACCTTTGTTAAGAGCTCTAATGACATGGGGTGACTTCATGTCTTAGTGCCCAACTCTGAGATTCAATCTGAAAATGTAGTAAGGACCGCGTCCCCCGGAGTAGCAAGTCCATTTAGGGTGACCATTCACCTGTGTTGCTGATGGACATTTTCCCCAAAACAGTGGCTCTGGGGTCTAGAAAGCCCAGTGTCTATTGCGGTTGTGTAGTCTTTACTGGGTAAAGTCTTCCCATCTTTAATCAAAGGCCAACAAACAGCTATGCTGTTAAAAACCACAGCTGGCTCCTTGTATCCTAGACAATAAGATAGAAAAAAATGAAAAATACCACAAATATGTAGTAAAACAGCCACTTCTTCTTGCTCTATTCGTCACATTGGATGACCAGTATCCGGTCACTGGGAGGAATACACTCTCTGAGACCCTGGGCAGTGCCAACTCTGACTCTTCCTCAGTCCTTTGAGTTGTCCATTGTCACTCACTGCTGTGTCGGTCTCCACCTCTCCCTCCCTTTTTAAGGACCCAGTGGTATTGAATTAGGAGCCCATTCTACTCCAGCGTGGCCTCATTGTTACTTATTTTTTCATTGTGTCTGTAAAAGACACTATGCTCAAATAAGGCCAAAAGCTATATTACTTTTGTTGCTATTGGTATAGAGTGATATTCAAAATGTTTGTTGACTGAATAGTCACACTTAGTTTATTTATAGACACTAGAGCCTCACTGGGGTTCTCTCATTTGTTTTCTTTGGCATATTTCTGACTTGGGGAGTCCAGAAGGAAAATATTCATTGTCAGTCCCTTTGCTCAGGGCCATTTGCTTCATGCCATTTTGTTTCCACAGGGGTGATCACATACGCAATAGGCATCGCGTGGGCAGCTCAAGACGAGCTGGAGGTGATCGCCACCCACCCCGCCAGGGACCACTCCTTCTTTGTGGATGAGTTTGACAACCTCTACAAATTTGTCCCCAGGATCATCCAGAATATCTGTACAGAGTTCAACTCCCAACCTCGGAACTGAGGTCGAAGCAGACCATTGACCGCCTGACTGACTCTTGGGACTATCCGCCAGCATTGTCCCTCTTCCTTGGGCATAAAAAGGGGCAGAGCTTGGGTAGGGCTTGGGGAAATGCTTTTGTTGTTACTATTCTTTGCCATCAGTGCTTTAAATGCTTCAAAACCTGCCTGTTAAAAAGCTGCCCATCAAGTTCAAGATTGGGTTCAAATGCTGCACTCTTTTGGACGTGAGGAAGACTTCACATTTTGACAGTTGTACATATCTGGAAGATAGCTCTCATGACAGGTTTGAATTGAGCTTTTATGAGAAGTCTGTTTTTATTTCTCATTAGAACTATGTGATCTTCCATACATTTATTTTTTTTTGTCATGAGAATGTAGGAGTGGCTTGAATAAATGTTTAAAAGAATTACATGGACATTTTCTAATCATGTGATGAGAAGTCTCTAGGTTTGTGGTGGGGCCGTCCTCTGCTATTCTTTTTCTAGGAAAAAAAAAAAAACAGTTCTAGAGCTGGGTATGCACTAGAATGAAGTGGGAGGGGCTTGATTGAGCTTCCTGTAAAATACACACGCAATGCATGCAAAGGAATGTTCAGTGATGAACAGGGGAACACATGCCTACAATCCCAGCTACTCGAGAGGCTGGGGCAGAAGAATCACAAGTTCAAGACCCGACTGGTCAACTTCATGAGACCCTATCTCAAAATATAAAATAAACATATAAACAAAAAGGACCAGGGTTTAGCTCAGTGTTAGAGTCCTTGGCCAGAAATGCATAGGGTGCTTGATTTTAAGCCCAGCACTTAAAAAGTATTAAGAAGACTCCTAAATAAAGATGACTATTTAAGTTTTATTTTATTTTATGAAAATATGTGGTCAGATGGAGAGATAGCTCAGCCATTATGAGCACTTGGCTGCCTTTGCAGAGGACCAGGGTCCCATTCCCAGTACCTACAAGGCAGCTCACAACCATCTGTAACTCCAGTTCAAATGGATCCATGGCCCTCTGTGACCTCCATGGGTACCAGGCATGTATGTGATGAACAGACAGACATGTAGGCAAAACACTTATACATATAAAATAAAAATAAATAAATCTTTTTTAAATGTGCTGAATATTGCTCTGGTTGGAGGCAAAAAAAAGGAATCTTGCAAATAAAAACATCATAACAGATGTTGGGTCTGGTTAATTTTGGTCTGAGATGTTTTTATTTTAAAAATTGAGGCTATTATCCAGTGAGCAGAATTAACACTAAGCTTGCAAGATGTCTTAATACCCATGAGCAATACAGCACTAATTAAAAACATTGTGGGCTGGCCTGGGAGGCGCTCAGTGAGTAAGATACTAACTGTGCAAGCATGAGGACCTGAGTTTGGCTTCCCAGCAACCACGTAGAAGATAGATGGATGGCAACTACTCTTAGCAATGGAGGACAGAAACAGGCAGATCCTAGGGGCTCACTAGCCTGCCAATCTATCCAAAACAGCTCCAAATTCAGGAAGAGACCATCTTAATAAAATAAGTTGGCAACTGAGGGACATATGCTGATGTCAATCTCTGGCTTCTATGTACACCTACATGGCTGAGGACATTGTCTCCAAATGTACACACACACACACACACACACACACACACACACACACGAGTCCCAAATCCTCAGATGCTCAGGTCCTTTATATAAAACCTATTAGCATTTGAGTGATTTCTGCAATCCTCTCTCCCATATACTTACATTTTATCTAGATAACTAATTATTATCTTACATTTTAACTAGATAACCTAACATGATGTAAATATATATTTCCCTGGGTTGAGGAGATGGCCCAGTGGGTAAAACACTTGCCATACAAGCATTCAGACTCCCAGCACCAACATAAATGCATTATGAGCATGGTAACAGGTTTCTAATCCCAGCAGCACGTGGGGTGTGGAGACAGGATGCCTGTTAACAGGCAGGCTAGCTAGTCTAGCTGAATCAGTCAGCTCTGGGTATCTAAACAACTAATGTGGAGTCAAGGAAGAAACACATCAGCCTCTGGCCTCTATACACAGATGCGCACACGTGTGCATGCACCCCACACATATGCCCACACACGTGGATGCACGTGTGTATATATACACAAAACATAAAATTTTAAACTATATATTATTGTATTATTTTGAGAAAAAGAACAAGTCTTATATTCAGTGCTGACAGTTTTTTTCTAAACAAATTTATTTGTTATTTCTTTTACATCCCAGTAGCAGTTTCCTCCTCTCCTCCCAGCCCCTCCCCTGCTCCCCACCCGATGCATTCCCACCCCCCTAATCCACTCTCCCTCTCTGTGGTGGCGTAAAAGAAAATGCCCCCCAAAGGGAGTGGCACTATTAGGAGGTGTGGCCTTGTTGAAGGAAGTGTGTCACTTTGGGGATGGGCTCTGAGGTCTCTTGTTCAAGCTTCCCTTGGTTGACTTCCTGTGCCTGCAAGATATGGGACTCTCAGCTCCTCCTCCAACACCACATCTGCATCTCGCTGTCAAGCTCCCTGTCGTGATGATAATGGCATGAACCTCTGAAACTGTAAGTGAGCTCTCTCAGTTAAATGCTTTCCTTATAAGAGTTGTCATGGTCATGGTTTCTCTTCACAGCAATAGAAACCTGAACTAAGTCACCCTCCTTCTCTGTTTAGGGAGGCAGGTCTCCCATGAGTATCAATAAAACATGGCATATCAAGTTGCAGTAAGACTAAGCACCTCCCCACGTATTAAGGCTGGGCAAGGTGACCCAGTATGAGGAGTGGGGTCCCAAAAGCCAATAAGAATCAGAGACAGCTCCTGCTCCCACTGTTAGGAGTCCCACAAGCAGACCAAGCTACATAACTGTAACATACATGCAGAGTGCACAGGTCAGTCCCATACAGGCTCCCTGGTTGTTCAGTCTCCATGAGCCCCTATGATCCCAAGTTAGTTGGTTCTATGAGTTTTCTTGTGGTGTCTGTCCTTAACCTCTCTGCCTCCTCCATCTTTTCTCCCCTTCTGCAGGATTCTCCAAAGTCCAAATACTATGTGACTATGGGCCTGCATTTATTTCCATCAGTTGCTGGGTGATGCCTCCCTGATGACAACTGGGTTAGGGACCAATCTGGTCACAGTAGATGACCAGTTCAGGCTATATATCTGCTATTGCTAGGAGTCTTAGCTGGGGTCATCATTGTAAATTCCTGGGAGATTCTCTTGAGCCAGGTTTTTCCCACCTTTCAAGTAGTCTCTTTCAGGACTCTCCCCCTCCACCCCTGCTCATATTCCCATACCCACTTGCCCTCAGTCAACTCTTGAAATCTCTTCTGTTTCCTCTTCCCGAGTAGATCTGGGTCCTCTCTCCCCATGAATCCTCCTTGTTACCTAGTCTCTCTGAGTCTGTGGACTGTAGCATAGTTATACTTTATTAACTCATAGTTAATATTCACTTATGAGTGAGTATAGACCATATTTGTCTTTCTTGGTCTTGGTTACCTCCCTCAGAATGATTTTTTTCTACTTTCATCTATTTATCTTCAAATTTCCTGGTATCCTAGTTTTTAACAGCTAATTAATACTCCATTGTGTAAATGTAACAATTTTCTTTATCCGTTCTTCAGTTGAGGGACATCTAGGTTGTTTCCAGGCTCTGGCTTTTACAAATAAAGCTGCTATGAAGATAGCTGCACAAGAGTCCTTGTGGTGTGATTGAGCATCATTTGGGTATATGCCTAAGAGTGGTATAGCTGTGTCTTGTGGTAGATTGATTCCCAATTTTCTGAGAACACCCACACTGACTTCCAAGTGGTTGTACAAGTTTGCACTCCCACCAGTAGTGGAGAAGTGTTTCCCTTACTCCACATCCTCTCCAGCATGAGCTGTCACTTGTGTTTTTGATCTTAGCCATTCTGTCTGATGGGTGTAAGATGGAATCTCAGTGTCATTTTGATTTGCATTTCCTGGATGCCTAAGGATGTTGAACATCTCCTTTAGTGTTTCTCGGCCATTTGAGGTTCTTTTGTTGAAAATTCTATTTAGATTGGTACCCATTTTTTAATTAGATTATTTGGTTTGTTGACATCTACTTTCTTGAGTTCTTTATATATTTCAGAGATCAGTCAGATGTAGGGTTGGTGAAGATCTTTTCCCTTCTGTAGGCTGTTGTTTTATTCTGTTGACCGTGCCCTTTGCCTTACAGACACTTCATGAGGTCCCATTTATTAATTGTTGATCGTAGTGCCTGTGCTAGTGGTATTCTGTTCAGGAAGTTGTTTCCTGTGCCAATGCGATTGAAATTGTTTACCACTTCCTCTTCTATCAGGATCAGGGCTGACAAGTTTAAAAGAAAAAACTTTTATTCTTCTCTCATACATTACACCCCAAATGAAGTTTCCCTTTCCTCCTAGTCTGTCACCCCAACTAACATGTTTTTGTTTTGTTTTGTTTTGTTTTTTAATATTCTTATCCAAGACTGGTTGAATCCATGGATATAGAAAGCCAAAAATTTTCTAGGTACCTTAATAAAAAATTGTCACCAGTAAGCAAATATTTTTAAAATTGTGTAATTTTAATTGTTTTGGTGCCTTCTTTCATGCAAAAAAAAGTTATCCCAGTTTAGAAATTGGATGATCATTGACATTACTTTTCTCCTGTGTGTGACGAAATGTCTGATGGGAGTTCTTTACATTTAAAGAAGAAAGGCTCACTTGGTTCACGGCTAATGAGAGGACAGAGGTCCACTGTGGTGGGAAGCATGGCAATAAGAGTATAAGGTGACTAGTCACGTTATGTCCTTAGGGAGGAAGCAGAGAGGGGGATTCTTACAATCAGCTCACTTTCTCTTTTTTCCTTTTTATTCAGTCTGGGACCCCAATCCACATTAACTCATCCACATTCATGGTGAGTCATCCCTCCTACTTAAACCTCTCTGGAAGCTCCCCAAAGACACACTCAAAGGTGTGTCTCCCAGGTGATTCCAAGTCCAGTTGAGATGACAACAAAGATGAACCATGGCAGTCACCCGAGTGATAGGTATTATAATTGGGAAGAAAAATGACACTTATGCCAATGGGACACTGACTTCATGATGCCAACAGTTATGTATGTTTGCTGGATGGAGGAAGGTACCCCAGAGAGTGGAGGGGCTATGAAGCTGTGATGTCGTCGGACTTGTCTGTGTGTGTGTGATGCTCAAATTAGCAGAAGTGATGACAGGAGTCAGAGTGAAAAAAAGATAGTGATAGAAGCTATGGTATTTTCAGCCAATGAGAGAAGGTGACTGGGGTACAGGCTAGAGACAGCAGTCACAGCACAAGACTGTGACCAAGGGAGCTAAAAGGGATAGCTTGGAAGCAGGGGGTGGGGACAAATGAAGCAAGGGGCCATGTCCTCTGCAAGACTGACCCAGGAGGAGGCTTATGGAGAGTGGGGTCAGGTATCCACAGAGCAGTTTGCCGATCCAAATCTTGGGGATGATGGAACCACATGGGAGGCTTGACTGTGACTTCACCATAGTAACCTAAGCCATGCTCAGTGCTACAGAAGCAGGATGATAGTGAAAGCCCTAGAACCAGTCATTGAGACACATTCAGAGTGAAGCCAGAACATTGTGCAGATAAGGAGATACAGGTAGGTCAGATAGCTCATTTAACCATGCTTTGTTGGGAGTTCAGAAACCTCACCCCATCTTTGCCTGTCCCACCTGGATCTGCACACTCCTGCACTCTGGTCTGTGTTTAGTAGCACTCTCTAGATGCCTCAGCCTCTGCAGCCAATCTCCTAAAGCCACTCTGCCTTTCATAATGTGCTCCTAACAGAAAAATATCTCCTGTCTACTCTTTGCTGTCAGAGTATGAGCAGCCTCTCCGGGTCCCACGCCGTCTCAACCCCACTCAGCCTAATTTTCTCACTTCTGAGAAATTGATGGCCTCTGGCAGAAGTGTCTTTGCTAAGGCTGGAAGCTTTGCCATAGAATCTGCAAAAAAAAATCTTTTGGCCATACTGACAAGGTTCAGATATTTCTTGCTTCTCTTGGCTTTTTAAATAACCATTTTCGAACAGGGAAAGCCCTTCATAAAGCAACTTCCTCAGCTGCTGTCTCAGGGGCCAGCATAAGTTTATAGAAAAGACAATCCTCCTGTGTCCAAGGTTTTTTTTTTTTTTCAGTTTAAAAAGAATTTCCAAATAATGCTATTTTTCCAGTCAAAGTCCCAGGAAGGCTTCCCCTTAGATTATAATATATAAGTGGCCAAGTAGGAAATCTTGAAAGCAGGAATTATATTGTTTTGAAAAAAGACATTTATTCAGCCAGTGTCTTTGGGGAATTCACAGTCCGGCGGGACAAATGAATTAAAATCTATAATTACTATCATAGGGTTATGCACTGAATGCGTGACTAGCGATTCCAAACAACCTCATAAGAAATAAAATTGTCATTATGCCTAACAGTGACTGGTGTAACTAAGCACAGTGCCAAGGCTGCATGCATTACCCCCTCCTACCATTTGCTGGGAAAGCCATTCCTTCAAGGCCCTGGTTTTCAACCCTCCTAGTGCTGCGACCCTTTAATACAGTTCCTCATGCTGTGGTGACACCCAATCACAAAATTAAATAATTGCTACATTACAACTTTGCTACTCTTATAGATCATAATATAAATATCCAGTATGCTGGATATCTGATAGGGGGCCCATGTGAGAGGTTGTTCAGCCCCTCTCTCCCAATTAGAACGACTGTCCTAAGGCATGGCGATGTCTATGGCCATGGACTTGGTACAAGGAATATTTGAAAATCAAGCCCAGGAAAGCTGTTATGGTTTGACTCCTGTGTGAGAGGCTGGGTCCCCAGCTCCTGGACCCAATCAAGAAGAGATGATTGGATCACAAGGGCTCTGAACTGATCAATAGGTATTCCACTGATGGATTTATAATTTGTTATCATTGTTTGGATGTGGGGGCCTAACATCCAAAGTAGATTATGGGGTATGCTTTTAAGGATGTCTTGTTTCCGGCCCCTTCTCTGTCTCCTTGCTCCCTAACCACCAGGGAGCTTTGCTCCACCATACTCTTGTGTCATGATGCTGCTGCCTCACTATGGCCCATAGACAAGAGAAATGAGTGATCGTGAGCTGAAATTAGGAAACGAAGTACATCTAGTGACTAAGACCCTTTGCCACCGTGCTTCTAACGGTAGTGACATAGAGATGACCAAAGTGGCTGCATCAGACATTCCCCAGTACACTTGAAAACTCAAACTGCACAAAGAATACCATCAAGTATACTCTCAGGGGCTATTAAGTGTACTGTGACATCTGAGAAATGTTGGATACAAACGCCACCTTCTCCATCACTCTCCCTGAATCTGTGAACAGTCGTCCTGCTCACTTCAGTGGATGGTACTAATCTATTGTCCCATGACCTACCCCCACACACAGGGTTTGTAAACATATATGTATGTATGTATGTATGTATGTATGTATGTATGTTATGTATTTATATATATAGGATAATATATACTATATATAAATAAGGATAATATATATATTAGCCTTCAAGTATCAGACCAATGCCAGCTCCCCTTTAGAGCCTTCTCTGACTTTCTCAGAGAGACTATGACTCTCTTCTGACCCACAGACTCCCAGGTCCCTTCCCAT
The DNA here is from genome assembly GCF_003668045.3 of Cricetulus griseus. NCBI lineage: Eukaryota > Metazoa > Chordata > Mammalia > Rodentia > Cricetidae > Cricetulus > Cricetulus griseus. The sequence continues at coordinate 5,401,329 of NC_048600.1, read as the reverse complement.
TAGCAGGTATAATCCACGAACATTACCATAGACACAAAATCCAGGAAATGAAATCTTTGCATCTGAGTCACCTCACGGAGGCATCTGATGATGGTTCCAACACAATGACCCCAGTAGAGGGGGGCAGATAGATGTTTCTAGAAGAAATGGGATGGATAAGAAGAGTCTCCAATTCTTCTCCAGTTGCTTCTCTCTGTTGTCTTCATGTCCTCCTCAGGTCCCTTACCATGTGGTACAGTCTCTGTATTTCTAAGACCAGGTTCCTTTATGGGGCTCTGTCCCGCACTAATCGTCTCGCCAGCAAAAACGACGCGGTGACACAATCAGGATCCTTCTGCAGTAAAGCTTTAATGCATCTTGAGAGGGAGAGCATAAGCTTACAGGGCGGAGACCCCGAACTCCCAAAAACCCCTCCCTTATATAGGCTGGCAACCACCGCCTCAGACTGTTACTCTCTGACTGGCTGAAGCTCGTAGGACCATATGACGTCACGGGAGGGGCGGAGACTAAGGGCTGGAAAGTTACAAAGTTACCTAGTGCGCATGTGCACCAGCTTGTAACGGCTCCTTACATACGCACCAGCTTGTAACGGCTCCTAACAGGGCTCTGCCACAGGGCTACTCTGGTCCTTCGCTTTTGTTTCCATTATTCTAAAGCTGAACATCTTTTATTGTGTTTAGTTCTTGCTTGTTTGTTGTTGAGAGAGGGTTTCTCTGTGTAACAGCTCTGGCTGTTCTAGAATTCACTCTGTAGACCAGGGTGACCTTGAACTCACAGAGATCTGCCTGCCTCTGCTTCCCAAGGCTGGGACTAAAGGTGTGTGCCATCACCACATGGCTTGTGTTTAGTTTTATAAGTATCGTTTAATAGACACTACTAAGTGCCCATTATATGCCAGGTAACAGGATCAGTGTTAGGGTAAAACAATGAACGAGACAGGAGGCTGGCAGACATGGAGAAACGTAGCCAGCTGGGTTTCATGGAAAGACCCCATTACATTCAGGTAAAGAAAAATGGAAAGGGAATCCAAGGGAGGAAATGATGGGACAAACAGGAGGCCATGTGAACTGTGAGACACAGTGTGAACTGTGGGACAAGGGTAGGAAGTGAGGCTGGAGAGAAAAGCGGGGCCAGGCTGTGCAAGACCATGAGGACTAAGGGCCTCTCCAATGCACAGAACAGAAACTCAGTTCACAGTAGCTCAAGCAAGAGGTGGAGAAATCCAAAACTGGAGTAACTAATCATCTCCAAAGCCAGAAACACGGTAGAGTCTCAGAAATGGGGTGAGGGATGGGAGTAAAACAGGAAATTACATCATCTTTTTTTTTCATTTTATCCATTTTTATTTATTCCTCCATTTTTTAAATTTAAATTAGAAACAAGATAGTTTTACATGTCAATCCCAGTTCCCTCTCCTTCCCCTCCTCCCCTGCCCCCCACTAACACCCTACCTATCCCATACCATTTCTGCTCCCCAGAGAGAGTGAGGCCATCCATGGGGGGGGGTCTTCAGAGTCTGTCATGGGATAGGGCCTAGGCCCTCCCCGTGTGTCTAGGCTGAGGGAGTATCCCTCTATGTGAAATGGGCTCCCAAAGTCCATTCCTATGTTAGGGATAAGTACTGATCTACAAGAGGCCCCATAGATTTCTGAGGTCTCCTCACCGACACCCACCTTCATGGGGTCTAGATCAGTCCCATGCTGGTTTCCCAATGATCAGTCTGGGGGCCAAGATATGTCATCTTCTTGTCACACCTTTCTCCACAATGATTTTCATCTGGAAATTGGCACACAGCTCTGCTGAGAAACAACAGAAGGAAACTTCCCTCTGCTAGGGACCACCTTTAGGATTCAGGGCCCCTGTGCTAGCTGGTAATTGTTTTATATATCACTATTTTCTATTTAATTATTTGAGATGGAGCCTCCCATTTCAGGTCTGGTTGGCCTAGAACTCCTATGTAGACCAGGCTGGTCTTGAACTCACAGAGATCAGCCTGCTTCTGTCTCCTGAGTGCTGGGATTAAAGGCGTGTATGACAACCTTACCCAGTTCTCAATTTAGTATAATTTAATAAGCCTGATTTGTTTCATTTTGAAATGGTCTCATGATGTAGCCCAGGCTGGTCTCAAATGCACGATCCTCCTGCCTCAACCTTTCAGAGTGCTTAGCCTACAGGCATGCCCCAGCAGGCCCAGCTTTGTTCATGCGCTTTAGGAGTTCTGTGAAGCATCAAGCTGAATGCTGGTGTGTCCACAAAGCCCTGAACAAGGGCATCTGAGAGCAGGCTGAGTCTTGTTCTGCCTTATGTGCTGGCCAAAAAAAAAAAAAAAAGCCAACGTCTAGCTCTTAAACTGCTTGTCGCTACTCTTAGCCCCTGAGACGGAAACTCCGGCTTGTTGCATACTATTATCCACTGAAAAGCTCTTCGTATGGTCAGGGGGACAGACATCACACTTCTATGACCTGCTTCTGTTTCTCCAGAAGGGCCCCATCAAGGACAACTACTCAAGTAACCAGCAGCATGGAAAACAAATAAGATCAAAAGATCACAATTTCAAGACAGAATTTCCTCCCTCCCTCCCTCCCTCTCTCCTTCCCTCTCTCCCTCCTTCCCTCTCTCCCTCCCTCCCTCCCTCCCTCCCTCCCTCCCTCTCTTCATTTCTTTAATTCATTCTTCCTTGTCTTTCTCCCTGCCCTCCCTCTTACTTAAATAGGGCCTGTAAGCAGGAGCTGCCCAAACAAGCAAATACTGTCCTTGGCTTGGCAGCCAAATACATCCCTGATGAATAGCTCCTTTCTGTGGCTCCTCCAGCTTCACACTCACTTGAGGTGAGTGCTGTATATTCAGGTTCATGGCAAATAGAAATCTGGGTTCCCTACAAAGAACTTTTACATGACTGCCCTGGGTACATGTACCCATAGAGGCCAGAAGCCATAGAAACCACACAAATGCTCTAACAAGACCTAAGATCAATTTGATTGTTGTTGCCCTGACATCCTCAGGCATCTGTAAAACTGTGTCCTGACATCACTCTATTGATTTTTACCCATGGTCTTAATACTCCACAAGGTCCCCTTGGAGCCAATGAACAGGAGTTTCTTTCCAACCTCAATAGGAGGACTGTGCCATGTTTTTAAACCAAAGAGGGGGCAAGTCAAAAGGTTTCAAACCACTGTGGGAATGACAGGCTTAGATATGCCTCTCTAAAGGGCAAAGTGGCAAGGTGATTTGTTTTCTTCAAAAAAGAAAAAAAAACGAACAAACAAATAAGCAAACAAAAAACCCGCTGTTGACCTGGGGTCATGGAAATCACAGGAGTGACTTCCCAGCCCTGCGACCCAAGGGAGCATCCACATCCTTGGCTGTGCTTTTGGAGTGGGGTGCTTCCCTGCAGTGGAAAAGCCACATGCCCTCCTGGAGACCTCAAGTCAGCAAGGAACACTGCCAGTAAAACAATGGTGACACCATGGCAGTTTTTGAGGGAGTTGCCCATGTGGGCAACAGACAAGACTGCCCTGGCAGGGTCAACCTGATTGTTCATGAGAAGATCTGAGACATGTCTGGGTCCTGCCATGTGGTAAGCCAACACCACTGAGTGATTACTGTCCATTTGACTTCATACCCATAGCCTGTCATTTTGGTGACAATGGCATCCAATCATTGGCATCACTTACAAAGTTCATCTGTGGGCTCAACAAATGGCTTTATCCTCATCATGTCATTGGACCCACTACATTCATGCTACTGAATAATGTGGTTTGGGTTTTTTGTATGTTTGTTTTTTTCAAGACAAGGTTTCTCTGTAGTTTTGGAGCCCATCCTGGAACTAACTCACTCTGTAGACCAGGTTGGCCTCGAACTCACAGAGATCCATCTGCCTCTATCTCCCGAGTGCTGGGATTAAAGGCATGCACCACCACCGCCCAGCTACAATGTGTTTTTCAAAATCATGTTTCTTCCATGCTTCTTCTAGAAGAGATGGATCTTACATGTCCACCAGCCATAACTGGGGGTCTACCACAGGACAAATATATATGTTCATAGATTATTATATCTTCAATGAGTACTCATTTCTTTCCAAGGAGGACAGAGACACAGAGAGGGTAAGGAGTTGCCTAAGCTCACACAGGTAGGAAGGAAAACTCTGCCACAAGCCCCACATTTCCTAAGTGCCCACCCTATTGATGCAGCCATTCCCTTCTCCCTCCCCACCAGCTGCCTTACTATCTGCCCCTTTCCTTCCCCACACCTCTCAGCTCCACACATCCATCTCTGTGTGTTTCTTCAGACAAGGTTGGTACATTTAGAGATAGGTTCTTTTAAAAAAAGTTGCTCATAGAATAATTGCCAATGACCCATGTGTGCTCTGAGCAGTGTGTGTGGGGGGCATATCTAATCAGAATTCTCCCTGGTGGGGGTGGTGTCAGGAAAAGCAGGAATCCTCACACAGAAGGCCCTCTCATCATCATTTTAAGGAAGATATGTTTTGTTAATGAATAATTGTCTTTGAATCTCAAGGGACTCAACATTTGCAAAAACAGGCTGTATTAAAAGCAGGTTGCTCTGAAGAATTTTGTTTCTTGACATAACCTTTTATTCTTTTCCAATCCCAGCTCCCTCTCCCTCCTGTCCTCCTATTCCCCCCCACACATCCCCCATCCCATCCACTCCTCAGAGAGGGTGAGGCCTTCCATGGGGATCATCAAAGTCTGTCACATCGTTTGGGGCAGGGTCGAGGCCCTCCCCCGTGTATCTAGGCTGAGAGAGTAACCCTCCATAGGGAATGGGCTCCAAAAATCTCCTGTTAAGGTATCTCTTTTCTTGCTCTCCTTCTCTATTCTTCCCCCAACTCGACCTTACTGATCCCTCAGGTTCTCCTCTCCCTCCCTTTCTCTTCTCTCTCTCCTAACTCCCTTCCCTTCCCCATGCTCCCAATTTACTCAGATTTTTGTCCCTTTTCCCTTCTCAGGGGGTCGATGTATGTCTATTAGGGTTCTCCTTGTTTCCTAGCTTCTCTAGGGTTGTGGATTGTAGGCTGGTAATCCTGTGCTCTATGTCTAATATCCACTTATGAGCCGGTACATACCATGTTTGTCGTTTGGCTGGGTTACCTCTCTGAGGATGGTTTCAGTGTCTTAGGATAATTTCCTTGGGTGTAAGACAGCCAGGACTCTGAGGGCACTTTTCCATGCCTCCATAGAGCAGGAGAGCAAATAGTTCTGCCTTCACATCTGCCACAGGTTCAGCTGGGATCTGCCCCTAGCCTTGTGGGAGCAGCAGAGATGATCTGAGGATCACAGCAGGAGAGGCAGTCTCTGAGGAGTGGTCCCACAGTCCCTTCTTTCCACCTTTCTGCTTCAGAGAACTTCTACCAGCCACCTTATTTGCAATCTCCCTGGTTTAGTGATAGCTGGGACTTATCCCCTGTGCCCTTTCAGCAGACGGCTGCAGGCTCTCAGATCTTCCGCCTTCTTCCACTGGTGCCCACCAATGCGATGCCTGTCACCTGATTCCTTTGGTGTAAGCGTTGTCCTCTGGGACAAGAACTATATGAGAGGAAGAAACTGAGATCCCTTGGTGGACTGCATCTTAACCTGCCTAGCCTGTGGCAGCAGCATGGGAAGCCCACACAGTGACAGGGATCACTGACAGCAAGCAGTTGGCCACACAAAGCCACTGTTGTTCTAGTTGCCCTAGGGAGTGCTGGAGGCCACATGAGGTGGGTCTCTGGGAAATTTCTGAAGGCATCTGATCCTACAGTGTTCGACCACTTAGACAGTACTGACCCAGTGACTCTAAATGAGTCTCTCCTTGGACCTGTGACTGTCTATAGCAAAATTTACCTTAGGAGATCACAGTGGAAGAGACTCTGAAGGACCAAACGAGACCTCTGAGAACACAGCTCACCCTGAAAGGAAGAGTGTGAAATGGTCCATGGCTGCCCATGAGCCACTTCTCACCTCAGTGTCTACCCAGTTCACAGTTCCATGAACAGTGTGTTAAAGAAGTGCACTGAGGGGATTAAAAGGCAGCTTTCTTACCCTGTCCTGAGTGAGGCTCTGTCCGTAAACCCTCTTCCTTTTTCTGGAAAAATACTAGGATAGAAAAAGTTAGCTTTCCTCTGGGAGGGTTCTAAATAGATCACCTGAAGTGCCCACAGGATGGCTGTTTCTGAACCAGGCAGTCTTTGTAAAGTGCGGCTTTCGGTTAGCTGGTTGCGACGCCTCACTGAAGTTTCCCACCTAGGACCAGGCCCTGTTAACTGTCGAGGGCTTCAGGTGGTAAAGACAAGGAAGAAAGAACTGAAAAACAGGCCCCTTCTGGGGGGTCTTCAGATCCCAGCAATCTCATGACTATTTTCACATATATTATCCCAATTAATCCCCACACTGACACTCCAGGCACTGTTTCACAAAGAAAAACAATAGAGACTCAGAAAGATTACATAACTTGTCCCAGAGTCACACATTTGTTAAATATTAAATTCAAAACCAAATCTATCTCCGGAATTATTTAAGTACTGTGAAAAAAAAAAAACAAATCTGACAAACTTAACAACATTTAATTGAAGAAAAGGCAGTTTGAGAATTGTATAGCCCTCAGAACCAGAACTGGGTCTTCTGGGCTCCAGTGTGGTCAGAACCAGGGCAGAAAAAAAAGAAACACAGACACAAGTGTGTCCAGCCTATGGCTTGTGGGCCACGTGTGGCCAAGAATTCATGTATGTGCATATCTTCAGACTAAGTGTGTCAACAGCAAATATAATAAAAATCATTTACCAATATCTTGAGAAAAATGTCTAATATGCATCCTTTGTTTATCAATAAGCTAAAAGGTTGTACAATTAAGCAACATTTTAAGTGTTAATTTATAAATTCTGATTAACAAGGAGTGAAATGGGCCTAAAGGGACCTCACTTGGTTGTGAAGGGTAGGAAATATGAAGCATATTTCAAAATCTGCTCCAGTCACAGTATTTTCGAATCACATACTAGAACTTTTCTGGAAGGAGCCAGAATCCTCAGTGCTCTTCCCCCAATGAAGAGTGCTCTCTTTTCTTTGGTCCTGGAAGCAGGGTGCTTCCAGCATCTAGGGGTGAGCTAGGCATTTCTCATCAGCCCCAGATCCTTCCTGGCTGTGACTGGCCCTGCCATCCCACACCAATCATCTATGTCAGCAGATGCAGAGGCTGCCAGAGCGCACCGCAGCGTTTACAACAGCACAAATGGATCCTGTCCACGTTCGTGCTTTCAGAAGCAAAAACACCCAGCATGTTTCATGTTTGATGTAGCTCGTGAGATGCACTACCGCTTATTGTAGCTAGAAACCATTCGTTCTCGTTGTGGGATATTCCAGGTTGATCATAGAAAAGTGTTATTATCCATTCTATGGCTGAACACTTGCACAATCTTTGACCTGAGCCAAAGATGGTTGGCATTCTAGAAAATCTCTTCTAGTGAACGTATTATGCATGCCCTTTATAAAATGTATACCAAAAGCAGAATGTCTAGATGCCATGTGGGACTATGTCGGTTTTAGTAGATTATGCCAAATGGTTTTGTGTGTGTTTGAATGTACTGGTCACTCCAATTAAACTGTAGTATGTGTGTGTTATCTCAGAATAGAACCCAGGACCTTGTGAACATTACACATATCAACACTGGCTATATGGTCAGTCCTCAGGAAATAACAGGCCAATGTGACTTAAGAATATGGATATTAAAACCCCAGGGGCTGGAGAGACAGTTCTGAGGTTAAGACACTTGTTGCTCTTGCAGAGGATCTGTTTGGTTCCCAGCACCCACACATTGGTTCACAGTCATCCTTCCTTCCTGTTCCAGGGATCTGCTGCTTTCTTCTGGCCTCACACACCAGGTGTGCACATGGTGCACATACACACACAAGGTAAAACACTCAGATGTATAAAACAAATCTGAGATGGTTTAAAGCTCTAAATAAAACAACTAAAACATGGATTTTTTAGGAAAACACTGTGTGCTGTCTAGTCTTATGTCAACTTGACACACAAACTATAGTTATCTGAAAGGAGGGAGCCTCGATTGAGAAAATGCCTCCAGAAGATCCCACTATAAGGCATCTTCTTAATTAGTGATGGACGGGGAGGGCCCAGCCCATTGTAGGTGGTTCCATCCTGGGCTGGTTGTCTTGGGTTCTATTAGAAAGCAGGCTGAGCAAGCCACGGGGAGCCAGTAAGCAGCACCCTCCATGGCCTCTGTATCAGCTCCTGCCTCCAGGTTCCTGCCCTGCTTGAGTTCCATCCTGACTCCCTGCAGTGATGAACAATGATATGGAAGTGTAAGCCAAATAAACCCCCTTTTTTCCTCAATTTGCTTTTTGGTCATGGTGTTTCATCACTGCAATAGAGCTCACATGTGCTCAAGTGGGCTTTATTCTAAGGGTTGGTCTGGTATCAGAAATATATATATATATATATATATATATATATATATATATATATATGCCAACTGTTTAGCAACTTTGAAGATTTACTTTAAGTGTGTGTGTATGTGTGGGTACAAGCATGTGAATGCAGGTTCCTTTTGGAAGCAGCAGATCCCCTGGAGCTGGGGTTACAGGCAGTTGTGAGCAGCCATGAGTGGGCTCTGGGCACTGAACTTGGATCTTCTGCAACAGCAGTGTGAGCTCTTAATGTCTGAGCCACCACTTCAGCCCCAGTCAGCAACTTGTGAAGGAAGTAATATGAGATCCTATCAAAAGATGTTGAGAAGGCGTTTGATAAAGTTCAGCAGCTGTTCCTAAGGTCTAGATAAAACTGGAGACAATCCACTTGAATAAAACAAAGATTACTGACCAACTAGCAACACAAATATTCTAAATAACTACTTTTGGAGCCATTTCAACTAAAGTCATCATTACTCAACACTGCATAGGGTCCCAGGCAATTAAGACTTCAGTAAAGAAAATCTGTCAATTGTCAAAAATGATCACAATATTCTTATGAAATACTATTTTGAAAACCCCCAAGACACTAGGAAAAAACCACTAGGATTTATGAAGTTTAGTATGTACATTTATTGTATATAACATATAATACAATAGGCCTTAAAATAGAAATGATGAAATTCATAATGACTAATAAAAACATAAGAGTCAAAGAAAATTCTCAAATATTATTAGTTATTAGTAAGATATAAACAAGGTATGTTTTTCTTAGCTGAGAAATGATTATCCTACGCCAAACTTCCCAGTATAATTTCAACCACTAATTAGATAAAATTGGAGTAAATAACAAATTTCAAATGCCTAAGAATATACAAAAAGGTACTAAAAAGAACAGGGCTGTAAGATGGGGAAACCATACAAACCACTGTAAATAAATAGAAAGCCACTGTAATTAGAGCCATTTGTTGACATCTATAAAGAAAAATAAAAGTAAAAATAGCACACTGAGAAATGCCATTATATGTGAAAATTTCACTATGTTGGTATTTTAATTCATTGAGAAAAGTTTACTAATAAAAGCATACTCAAGCCTTTAATCCCAGCACTTGGGAGGCAGAGGCAGGTGGATCTCTGTGAGTTTGAGGCCAGCCTTCTTGACAGGGCTACACAGAGAAACCCTGTCTTGAAAAAAAAATAAAGAAAGAAGTATATATACTCACATCCTAATATAAAGTTTTAAATGACAAGAAGGTATAAATACCAACACAAATGTGGTAGAATATTGTTTTAAGGTGTGTGGCTTTTGCTTATGTTGCATCTGTGTAACTGTGTGAAGCTGTGATTCTTTGCCTGTCTAAGACACCTGATGGTCTAATACAGAGCTGAATGGCCAATAGTGAGGCAGGAGCAAAGATAGGAAAAAATGAGGAAAAAAGAGGAGTGCAATGAGAGAACTAGGAGAGGAGAACATCAGAGACCAGCCACAGAGTAAGAAGTAAGATATCCAGAAGAAAGATAAAAGCCCACATGGAAAAGGGAGACGGGTTATTTTAAGATAAGAAAAGCTGGCTAGCAACAAGCCAAGCTAAGGCCCGGCATTCATCACTAATAATAAGACTCCGTGTGTGATTTATTTGGGAGCTGGGTGGTAGGCCCCTCAAAAAGCCAAAAGAGAAAAAGAGCAAAACAACTGCACAAGAAATATCATAGCCTGGCAAATAAAATATATGAAAAATAGGAAACATGAGAACACAATAGAAACTTAGAGGGAATGGTGATGAGAAGTAACTGGAACATTTGCTGTAGGGGGAATCCCAAAGAACTCTGCCCTGGGGCTAACTTGATGCAGGTGCCTCAGAGGGCAAAGGATGAAACTGATTCATCATCTGGCCTTTTCAGAGACTTGTGGGTGTGTCTAACAAGTCCCAAGTGCCCTTTAATAGAACAGAACAAAAAAGCGAGGTCAGAGGGTGGACAGCATTCATGTACCCTTGCCAGAGCTGAAGCTGAGGAAGCCATGGATAAGAACTTAGGTAAGAATCCACTGGAGTCACCTTGGAATTCTAACCTATGAAATAATAAATAGATGATTAAGTTGTTAAATTTGTGGTAATTTTTCATGCAAATTGTTAGCCTGTGAAGCAATTCAAACCATCAACAAATTCAAGAGGTCCAGAGGTTTAGATGTCAGTTAACTGGAAATGAACACAGAAAACCACTACAGCTACTAGGATCTTCCTTCCTTCCTTCCTTCTTTCCTTCCTTCTTTCCTTCCCTTTCCTTCCTTCCCTTTCCTTCCTTCTTTCCTTCCTTTCCTCCCTCCCTCCCTTCCACATTATGTGGCATCTCTCACCAGGGGTATAAAGAAGAAAGTGGTTTTGCACACTTACGGACAAGAAATACAAATTATTCCAGCCTTTTTAGGTACAACAATCTGTCAGTATGCATGAAGAAAAAGTACACACATCCTTCTGTACATCAATGCACCCCAGGGAACACACTCCACAAAAATAAAGCCATCAAAACCATAAATACACACACAGGAATGTTTATTATAGTAGTGAAACATAACAAAATGAATAGTCACCAATAGAGGGAGAGGGCTGATAGGTGGTAGTAGGTCAACACCATAGATTATGACAGTCATTAAAATAATGAGAAACTGTGGAGTGTAAAAGAATTCCCACCTATTACTGAATGAGAAAAGTTGAGTGCAGAGAATACATAATTTCATTTACTTAAAGCAAACTGGCTTTCCAAAAGATCTTCTCATTTTACTTATAAAAGGCTTCATGTGAGTGTTAAGAAAATTAGAGTTGGGCATAGTGGCTCATACCTTTAATTCCAGATATTTGGGGGGCAGAGGCAAGAGGATCTCTGTGAATTTGAGTCCAGCCTGGTCTACAGAGTTCCTTCCAGGACAGCCAGGGCTACACACCAATACCCTGTCTGAAAAAGAAAAACAAGAGTAACAGCAAAGAGAAATGTAGAAGTGATGCACATGTGTGTGTATGTATTTGGAAGGTGCTCATGATGCACAGGAGATTAGACAAGGACGAGTGCAGAGAAACACATGTACTGCTTTGTGCTCACTGGATGACCTGCTAGACCCCGACCACGAAGGCAGGAGTGGAGGGGCATAGTGGAAGATGACTAATTGATAAGAGCACATCTTTAATTCATCTATTAGTTTGCATTAATGATATATTAGTCTTTCATTTGTGTCATTTAGTGAGAGATACATTAAATTCACCTCTTTCTTGCGACTCCTCCAGCACTTACCTCTAATAATCTGGTTAGAATGCATGGTGTGTCAGGTAAAGGTTTTTGCCTGCTCCCTCTAGGGCTACTAGAACGGCACACAGCAGGCACACAACCACAGGGGAGTGCAGAAAGAAGGGTCACCCTTGACAGGGCTAGGCACCTCTTCTCCCACAGGAATGGCACAGCCCCAGATGGGCAGGATGATGAGTATAAGGTGTAGAAGGAGCCCCCCTTGAGTTGTCTGTTGCTACTCAGGAGGTGAAATCCAAATTCCTCCCAAATCAGGGCACAGAGCTCAATCTTAGGGCCGCACCCACATACCTAAATGCATTTGAGCATTATCAGATGACTGGCAGGGTGTGCTCACATGTCCATACACGTAGATGCCTACCTCAGCCGCTGTTTCTTGGGAGCGATCCCCTTTGCTCTTTCGAACAGAGTTTCTCCCTGTGCTAGAGCCTGCCAAATTATTGTAGAATGCTCCCAGCAAGCCCAAAGAATCAACTTGTCTGCCTCCCTAGAACCACATCCTGGTGTTTTATATGTGGGTTTGGGGGATGAAACTCAGGTCTCCCCGCTTGTAAGGCAAGCACTCTTTACAGGGTTAGTCGTTTCCCCAGTCCCCTTTCCCGAGCCCCCACCCTTGTTTTGAAATTACATGTGTGGGCCTTTATGTGGCCAAAGGATTGTTCTTGAGCTGGACAGGCAGTTTTGAGTGGGTATACGTGGGCGATACGTACCGCACGAGGGGCTTTGCAAGAGTGATAAGTGTTCTCAACTGCTGGGCCTTCTCTCCAGGCCCCTTGCTTTTGATGATCTATACAGATTTGGAATTTTGAAATAGGTACCCTGCTGCTTCAGCCAACAAATACCTGAATTTTTTCTAGATAGAACATCATCAAGCAAAGTGCTAGGGGGAATACAGGAAAAACAAATATGGTCCCTGCTCTAAGGAGCTTATGAAGACAGAAACAAATCCCTGTTTTATTTTGTTAGGTGCCAAATGGCAGCTCTTAACATACAAAATGTGAGCTAGACAGAGGAGAATCAAGACAATGCCCTCATCACTATAGTCACGGTGCCACACCAAGTTCCAAATGCTTTCTAAAAGTTCCTTGTTAATCTTTGTACTCCCAACCTAAATTTTAAACCACACAAAATAAAATTTTAATGTGTTTATCAACAGAGGCCAAGGTGTTTATAAACTATATACTCAAGAGGGCATAACATTGCTTGGACATATAATCATGTTGAAACCTAAAACAAAACACCTGCAATTAGATGTGTATTCAAGAAGTCTACAGTGCTGGGCAGTGGTGGCGCATGCCTTTAGTCCCAGCACTCGGGAGGCAGAGGCAGACAGATCTCTGTGAGTTTGAGACCAGCCTGGTCTACAAGAGCTGGTTCCAGGACAGCCTCCAAAGCCACAGAGAAACCCTGTCTTGAAAAAAACCACCAAACAAACAAAAAAGTCTACAGAAATACAAGAGTTCATGGCTTTGTTTAAAACACTGACCACTGGAGTGTGGGTGTCTTTTCACTGCATTGATTTCACTGCCTTTGGGTATCTGTCCAGTACTAGAAACGATGGAATTTAGGATTTCTTTTCATTAGTGAACAAGGGTTGTGCTAATTTACAATCCCACCAATAACATTGGGTTTTATTTGTTCTTGCTCCACATCCTTGCCAGTACAACAGGATTCTATTCAATCATGAAACCCTGTCACCTAGAACAGCATGTGCAGGCTGAAGGGCATGTCCAAGGAGACGTGTGTGGTATGTAAGACAGACACAGCCACTATATCACCGATGCATTAGATAAGTACTTCATTGAAGACCTCATAATTGTCACCAGAGACTGACAGGAGTAGTAATAAACTCTGGTGTTCTCCCAAACTGCAGGGTGAATTAACAATAATGTACTAACGTCAGAGAGGACTTCAAAAGTAGTCACCAAAATAAGCTTAAAGTGACTACCAGATATATACATGAGTCAAAACACCACACTGTGCTTCACAAATATGAACAAGTAGTATGCAGTTAAAAGGGAGGGTGGAGCTGGGGCGATGGCTCCATTGTTAAGAGCACTGGCTGCTCTTCCAGAGGACCCAAGTTCAAGTCCCAGCACCCACATGGCAGCTCACAACTGCTGGTAACTCCGATTCTATGAATCTAATGGCATCTTCCAGCCTCCACAGGCACAAGGCATGCTCAATGTGCACATGCATACCTGTAGGCTAAACATTCATACACATAAAATAAAATCTAAGAAGGGGCCAGAGGAAAGGAATGAAGGGAAGACTGCATGTCTGAGTTAGAAGTAAGCCTGGCTCCTTCTGAGATGCAGCAGGGAACTATGCAGGTACTGTCAATAAAGAATAGCTTCCACTTAAATGGACTGAAACTAAATGCTGCTTCAGTTGATCTGTGTACTTTCAAAGTCTGTAAACGGCAACTGGCAAAGCCTAACTCTACCACTGTTAGCTCCGTAAGATGACCCCTCTATTAAGAGTTCTCACATATTCTACATGGGGTAAACTTCATGCTCACTTTAACATGTACCTGGTAACCTACAAACTGAGCACAAAAACACGGGCTTCTCAGTCAGCAGACACTATCATAGCACTGTGACATAGCAGTTGGACCTGGCGGCGGGGTAGGGGTGTGGTTCACAAACAACTGTCAAAAGATACATAGGACCACTGGGTTTCTCTTTTTCTAAAATGTGCACTGAAATCATTTTATCAATAGGATTCTCTGAAATATATGGAGAAAGATATCTTTTTAAAAGTTTTTAAAGGCAGCTAAAACCATTCAAAACAGTACTCATTCTTTTAAAATGATTTTCCTTCATGAAATTATTACTCAGTTAACATTACTTAGGTCTTCATTCTGATATATGCAAATGACACAAGACAAATACATTAACATGGCTCCCTACAATGTACTGAAATCTCCTAGCTGCTATTTTACTAACCAGGTTCTAGAACACTTGGTGTTATTCTTTTTAAATCTTTAATAAAATAGAACCAATGTGAAGCAAAATTGGAGCCTTTGTTTTTGTTTTGTTTTTTTTAATTGAAAGAGATGTCTTTCCGCCCTTTAGGAAAGAGTAGCAGGCATACTGCCTGGGAGACAGGACTTTCTTTCTTTCTTTCCTTTCCCTTCCTTCCTTCCTTCCTTCCTTCCTTCCTTCCTTCCTTCCTTCCTTCCTTTCTTTCTTTCTTCCTTCCTTCCTTTCTTTCTTATCGTCATCCAAGTCACTCAGCAAACGAACTGCTGCTGAAATTGCTTTAGCTCTAAATCAACTTGGTTTATATGTGCAAACATACCTGCTTGGTCACACAGGACAGAGGTAGGAGTCAGTACATGATAACACTCCAGCACACTGCATGGAGGGACACTAACTCCGGAGGGACACAGATGTTTTGCTTTCTGTGAACTTTGTCTTCTTTAATAAAAGCAAACTTTCTCACTTGGGGATGTTGGGGCTTTTGTTATGTAAATATCTGGGGTTTTTTTGTTTTGTTTTGTTTTTGGTGTG
This sequence comes from Cricetulus griseus, assembly GCF_003668045.3. NCBI lineage: Eukaryota > Metazoa > Chordata > Mammalia > Rodentia > Cricetidae > Cricetulus > Cricetulus griseus. Next base: position 5,386,097 of record NC_048600.1, on the reverse strand, counting down.
ATTGGGAACCTGGAACATAAAAGCTTTGGCACATGGCTTAACATTTAGTTCTAGCAATTAGGAGATGTCTTGCTGTTGGCTCTTTAGATCACTGGGCTAAATGAGCTTTCTGTATAGAATAAGTCAATGTGGAGTTAGCATCTGGACCATTCTCTAAGCAAGCCAAGTGGCTGAAACCAACTAAGGTAAGGAGAACTTCCTGTGAGGACACATGCAGACTTTCTCACTAAAATCACCAGATTATTATTCAAGCTCAACTACCGCTACCATGCCCTTTAATCCAGAATTTATGCAAGACAGGGGAAAGCTTAGCACTTTGTGGGCCTCCACTAAGTTGTTCCCTTTTGGTGGAATTGTGTTAAGGCTCTGAAGTCTTAATGACACAGTTCAGGGACAGTGCTGGACTAGGACACGAGACTCTGACTTGTGTTTGGTGACCAGCACTGAAAAACCACTACCCCTAAAAACCAAGGGTTCCCATTATTCAGATCCTCAAGGAGGCTGCTTTCCCAAACTGCGTGTCCTAGCACATGGGAACTGAGCTCACAAGCAGAGAGATTTCCATGGTTATGGCATTAGCATTAAAAGGAAAACCAGACTCCCAGGTGCTTCTGAGAATACCTTAAGTCTAGGACAGAGCTGGGAAAACCTCAGTGGTCTTGGGAAATCCAGTGCAGGTCATACTATTACTCTGACCCTAGGTTGACCCCAGAGAATCCAGCAATTCACCAGTAATTTTGAGTTCTCTTGACCTTTCAAGGTAGGTTATTCCACAATGACTCTAGCAAATCATGTGTCAGCTCCTATATAAAAAGGCAAATGGGAATTTCTGACAATACTGGAAATTACATTCCTCATTATCATGCCAACATATAACAAAGAAGAATGGGCAGAATGAGGGGTGCCGAAGAGGTCTCTTTTTTAGATTCCATATTGTATTGTAGAGTGACATCATATGTCCCAGGCAAGCAAATCCTTGAAAACGAATGGTGACTTGTAGGTCCCAGGATGTAGAAGAGTTCTAGTTGGTAAGTAACCCAACAAAAGAGCGAACGTTATGTTTATACATATTTACAATTTAAAACAATTATTTGAACACTTGCAAATATGAAATACTAGGTGGGTATACACGCCACGCATCCCTGAAAGCAAAACTGAACTGATCTCACGAGGCATCTGAATTTTGCTGGTTTTCCTCGGGTCCAAAGCCTTCATAATCAGCTTTTCCACCTTTCTCGTCATCTGTAGCTGAGAATGCTGTTACTCTATACTCATATCTACTGTGTCTAATACTCTTCAATTTCTCTGCACCCTTCTATCAGCCCCTAACAAAAGCTTCAGATAGTAAAGCGTTTGAACTGATTCCCAGAGTTGACAAGCAGTCCAATTCAAGACACACCTATAAGCACATTAACTATTTTGTACATTTTATTTAAAAACAAACAATACACTCAAAGCCACCAAAACTGGATATCATTATTAGCTTATCCATACCCTGAATTTACAAAAGGAACTTCTTGCACCACAAAAATTAGCATTTGGATTTACATTAATTGATATTATAACTAAAATTGAAGACACCTGAATATCAAACAATCTGGCCCAGGGATCACCAGCTGGGGGTTTGGGTGTGGAGAGAAAGGGTTATTTGGAATTCTGAACTGATGATACCCTGAGGTTCACTCCAGTAAACTGATGAGAAGACATAAAATAAGTGGTAAGATTTTTAGTATTACAAAGAAGTGGTTCTCCCTAAAAACAGGCATTGGATCATATAGCTAAGGCGGGACAGGGGATACTCCTGAATCTGGAATGAAAAACAGAGTGTGTGAAGGGGACTATGTTAGTTTTCTCACAAGAGGCCAACATCAGTCAATGAAGAGAAAGCAGGAAAAGCGGAAGGAACATGGCAGACCAAAGACTTCCTAATGCTGTACTGTCAACTCAGCAGCTTTGCAAAAGTCACTTCAAACCCCAGTCTCTGAGACCCTTTCAGAAACAGCTAACATACAATGGGGAAAATCATTCTACATTAACAAGGCACTCACTGGTTCACAGCCTGGTAAAAACCCAGGCAGACATTGAAGTTAATTTAAATTAACATGAACTTTCTAATTTGCACCAGAGGGGTGATGAGCATGTGGTCCCAGTTAAATGAAATCTAAAGCTTGACTAGCCAAGATCCAGAAAGAACCCTCAGAACCACTTCAGAAGTGTTGCTAGAATAAGTAGTGGGATCTAAAGATCTCTTAATCTAGCATAAAACTCCTCAAAGTTAAATACCTAACAACAAAACCGATGTAAAGGTTCTGTTAAATACTTGGTCAATGTGGAGTCCCTTCCACTGACATGGAGACCTAGCTGCATGCTTGATATGAGCAGTTACAAAGCTTTTAGTGGCAAATGTAAAACTGATTCTAATTGTTTACCTGCTAAACAGAGACTTATTCCTCTTCTGACCTTCTACTAAAATGGACTTTAGGAAATGATACAATACAAAACACACACACACACACACACACACACACACACACACACACACACACACACACACAGATACTACTTTTGTACAACGAGAATCCCAGTGTCAAAACACTCTTTGAGTACTGCAGGATAAACAAACAAGTAACACGGTCATGGAGGCAACTTCTAAGCCAGTGAAGTGAGTAATTATATACCTAAGTGTGGAAGTAAAGAATAAAGTAAGCCAAATAAAATCACAGTTTTGGTTTTTTTTTCCCCAGGTAAACTTTGTGTTGTTGCTTTGAGACAAGGGTTCACGTAGCCCAGGCTGGCCTTGAACTCCCTATATAGCTGGGGATAAACTTGAACTTGTGATCGTCTTGCCTCCACCTCTCATGATTACAAACAAGATTGTGCCACTATGCCTGGAGTTTCAGGTAAATTCAGTAACAATTTCATTCTTGGTTAAAAATATTACACATAACTAAAACTCCCTACTCACTAAAAACATGGGTGGTGGTTTAAGCCATCCTTGAAGAAAACAAAACTAACAAAAAGTAAAAAGTAAAAAAAAAAAAAAAAAAAAAAAAAACCTAAAATTAACCCTAAATGTTTCTGTCCGCTTTGTGAGGACACAGGAGATAACAAAGCCTGAGAGGAGCACCAACACACACAGACTTTTAAATTGCATCGACACTCATTTCTGATGTCATAGAGATCTGTTCTAGCTAAAATGGCAGCAATGACAATGAGGTAGATATGAGAGAGGCAATTTCAATTTTCCAAGACTGTTCTTAGGTGGAATTTTAATTAGTTCAAGTGTTTCATCTGAAAATGATTTTTACTGGTTCAAACCTCATCATATAAGAATTTCATGACATACTCTTGTGAACAGGGGAAATATATGAAGTACTAAAAATAGCAAGCTTTTAAAAAAAAAAAAGTACATCATCAACGAGAAACCCATAGTTCTGGGGAACCAATACTTAGTTATCTGAAGTTGATTTTAATTTAAAAAAAAAAAAAACAGCCATTTATTCTTTACTGAATTTTCTAGGAATTCACATTTGAAACTCTCGGAAAGCATATAAGGTGCTCCAAAGAGCACGAAGACTATGCATAAAATGTCCCCTGGAGTCCTACAAGCCGAGCAGATACATTAAAAGACAGTGACTGTCACAAATCAGGATTTTCTCTCTCTCTCTCTCACACACACACACACACACACACACACACACACACACACACACACACACACACACACACACACACGCTCGTGCTCTCTCTTCCCCCTCCCACCCCTGACACAGAGTCAATCTTCACCCTCGCTGTAAGGCTGCGTTTGTAGGTTTTTTTTTTTTTTTTTTAAAGGCACCTCTCACTTTCTAGCTATTGCCTTCTTGATGACACATTTTGTCAAAGAGCTTGAATGTTCAATGGAAATAGTTCAGCAGGAATCTTTTCAATTCACATTTGAATAGCCAGGTTTTCTTACATTCAGATTTTAATAAACTAGAATGACAGTCTTTAAAACAAGCATGCTAGCCTATAATGAATATAGTATATACAGTAATTTAAACACTTAGAGCTATATATTATACTGCAAAAGCAAACAGCACAACACTCGTCATACTCATCAACTTCTGAGTATACTACCTCCAAAAATGAGAACACAACAGTAAAATGCACCCATGGTTTAGATATATATATAGTCTATATATTATATATATCCCTATAATATATATAATATATATTTATAAAATATACATACATTTTTAGACATCTTTCAAATAAAGAATCATTATCTCCAAAAGAAATTTATAGCAATACTGAAGGAATGGAAGTCAGATAAACAAATAATTTCTCACAAAATTCATTATCAGTGATACAGTTCAATTTTCCCCTTTTAGTTACAACTAAATGATTACAAAAGCTAAATACTTTGCATAACTAATTATCTGTTTAATGGCAAAAATTGATAAATTTGTTCAATAGAAAAATACTGAAGGTCATTATATCACTTATTTGTCTATGGTTTGAATAGCAAATGAGCTCCATGTGACAGCTGCGCTTTGAGACGGGTACTGTTAGCTCCCAGAGATGTATCCACAGCTCATGAAAATAAGGCAGGGACCTAACCCACCTGCTGATTTTCATACTATTCCAAAACAGTTCACCCAGAATATTTACAATCCAGTAAATATTTATGAAAGCATTTCAATGATTCTGAATCTTGAAATTGTTCATTTTATGAATTTTCATTAGGATGGGGAAAGTCAGACAAATGTCCATACTACTACCATCTGGTTGGAAGACAGCTTTGGCTCATGTCCAGGCTGAGAGCTAACAGGGCTAGTTTAGAAGAATCTTTCTATTTACAGTTTTCAATGGCACAAAGCACACTCCCTAAAAACTTCCAACAGTTCTATCATTTGTATTACACTTTGCCTATCTTAGGATTATTTCCCATCCAATCAAGAGACAGAGAACAAATAGGACAGCCTCTCCTGTTTTCCAGAATGTTGGTGACAGGAATAAAACATACATTGAAGGCTCTGGAAAGTAACTGTGGTCATAAATACACTACTTCCTGGAATCTTCTAATATTCTGTAAATGTTGGGTTAGAAAACCCTTTTGCTCATTTTATGAAGGATGAAAAAATTTACCCATCACTGTGTAAAATTCTGGATCTGCATAAAAACAAGCATTTAACTCAATTCACTTGTGTATACCAATCAATCTCTTAGGTCTGCTTGTTAACCAAAGCACAAAGATAAAATGTAGTTACTAAAATTATATAGCATGTCTATAGAACAACCAGGGAAATTTAGTATGGGTCTTATAATGTTCATGAAAATTTGCCTGCACAATGGAGAATTCTAAAGGAAGATGAGAAGAAATTTTTAAGAAGTCAATCATTACCCATATCACCATGAAAATGCTACTTCAAAGAACAGATCACCAGAAATGCCATGGTTATGGCAACAGAACCATTATAATGGGTTATAATATTTATAATATTTCGTGTACACATGTTGGTAGAAAGATGAACATTAATTTATGTTTAATATTTAGACTGGTCTGTCATTTGGCAGAGAAGGTGTGTGAAGGGCATGAAGAGTGCCAGCAGTTAGAGGAAAGAGGTCTGCACAGTGAGCACAGGGTTAGTCAGCAGGATTCTGAGACTCCCGAAAGCTGACCACATATGGGTTTCTCTAGGTACAGTACTGGTTCACTGTTCATTAACATGTGTGTTCCAATTAAATAACGGGAAGGGGAGGAGAAAGAACCTCGCAGACATCACAGGCATTAACATCTTCCATCTGGATCTCTATGACACACTAGTAGCATATTTCCAGGGTGCACTGCTTTATTAAGCATGGCTGCTGCCAAAGCAACTGCCTGAGGTGACCACACGCTTTGGACTTCATAACATAATAATTATAAACTGTTTATGGTAGGCGTCAGACAACATGAACATGAAAGGCAGAGAAGGAACAGTGAAGATTATCTGAACCAATCACATGGGTGTTGAGAAATGAGTGTTGACAAATAGCTTTCTCCTTTTTCTGTCACTAGGAACATTTCATCAACAGGAAATAATCACTCTAGCACTATAAATACCACACAAATGAGGTGAATTTTTAAACAAATTATTATAGAGATAGTCCCTGTTTGCCCTTAAAAATAAACAATCTCAAGCCTGGATAAGTTAAAAATCTTTAGTAGAGCAGGCTCCATTAACTACTCTTCATAATGGGTGCTGGACAGAGTGGTACCACATTTACTTTCAAAATTGTAATACAATATAAAAATCTGCTTGCAAACTAAATATTTGTTAGCATTTCTGAATAATATACTTAACATATTATTGCATCTTTTCCTCCTAATAGGTGAAATGCTTTGCCACGTGCTTTATGGGAACAGCTGAACGGAGAGCTACATTAGAAACTCATTTGAACACTGTCTGGTCATTATACACAATGGGGTTCGTAGAGCGGATACAGTACAGTCTGACTACCTAATATGTTCAGCAGATCTCAGGGTAGAGTACATCCCGCTCTACTCATTCCCAGCCATCCAACTTTTAATTATCCAACACAGACAGCATGCCCTGTTTACTCAGAAGGAAGGGAGATGCTAAACCTGTTTCGCTCAGGCCTGCCTAGCGAATGAGAACAATTTCAGAAACAAAAGTGCCTCTTTGGGGGGAAATTTCAAAGTTTTCAGGCTCCCAGAGTCAGCTGAGCTTGCAGCCACCTGAATAAACCTTCACTTTAGAAAACAGTGCACGAATTGCAAAACTACACTCTAACAAATGTTCTCTGTGCTCCTTCAGCAGAACAAAAGGGCAGGGTGAGTTGATGCTTGCCCTGGTCTTCTGCATCTCTGTTGTGCAGTTGACTTTTTATAAAGAGCTAGAAGGTGAAGTTGATGCGTCACATCATACAAAGACCTTAGCCAGCGCGTCGGCGCCAGCACTGGCTATATAGCATTTGGAAGGGTGGAATGCTACATCATGGATGGATTCTTCAAATTTTTTCCGATGAGCTGTGAACTCTTGAATACATGTCTTACTTTCTAAATTCCATAAGCGTATCGAACAGTCATGACCTATTCCAAAAGAAAAGAGATTGAAAGGAACAATTTTATCAACATGATGATGACAAGGGAAAGTAAATAATCCACAGCTAATGTACTTACTGCCAGACATCAAGTACAGGCCATTTGGATCAACTGCTAAACTTGTAACAGCTTCTAGGTGGGCTACCATCGAGTGGATCAGTTTGCCTTTGGAAAAAGAGATTGTTATACTTGTTATTGACGGTTTTCTTCAGCTTGGCCATATGCCAACTTTCATGCTACCTTAGTTTCCCCAGTCATCCCTGTCTATGTACTTCTTGAATCAACTTTTTCCATCAGTTCAAACAACCAATCTTCTACTCTTGCCTCTGGTTACGTTAATAATAGAAAATTAAAACAGCTTAAATTTCAGATATTTGTTTTTTAAGCCACAATAAATTCAGTGACTTTTACATGTTCACTAATTGGTTAGACATTACTAGTCTTCTTGTGTCCTTTTAGTTACAGACAAACTTTATGGGCTCATGAGGACAGACAGTTCAAATTCAAAGAGACAAAGGACAAAAGAAAAAAAAAATGGTCAGTTTTGGTGGAAACAATACACAGAAAATAATTTTAAAAATGAAACTGCTAGCAACTAAACACAACCACAAGTGACCATATTAAAACGGCAGATAGCCAAAGAATCATGGCTGCTCATACAAAGCTCTTCCCTGCAGTTTGCTATTTGTGTACTTCCACTGACAACCGGGAAAGCCTCATGCCCCAGTTCAGTCAGGACTCAAATTTTAGTATAACACAGAAAAGATTAACCTATGGAAAAACACACAAAACAAATGACCTAAGGATTTTCATATGCAACACTGAATCAAGCTATTTACGACTGAACAACAGAATACAGCTATTCAATAACTGAACAATTTAAAACAAAACATAGTTACCAACCTCTGCTTCCAACATGTTTCTATTAATACTCACTCCTTATGATTGCAACAGATCATTTTTATTAGTACTCAGATTTGTGGCTTTAGACTATCTGCTTACTATTAAACAAAATAAAAAAAAACCCATTCCATATTAGTCTTAGCCGATATGAATGAAATGAACAGAAACTGAGTGAAGAAAGTGTTTCAGTGCCTACTCTGTAACTACAAAGCTCCCATTAGACACCATAATTAGCTTACTTAGGTGTTTATTGCTGTTTTAGTTTCTTGTTGCTGTTGTTGGTTTTGCTTCATCAGATGCAAAACCTTAGCAAGCTCTTACCTGTATTGTTATCATAGAACTTGATGTGCCTGTCTTCGTGAGCAGTGATGCTGATTGGAAGAGTGGGATGGCTGATGACTCTGTTTATTTGGCAGGAAGAATTGGCTGCTAAAAACAGAAAATTAAAAATCAGTACTAATTAGTCAAAGTAGTTTTTTTCATATAAAGGAGATATAAATACTAAAACAGAAAAAAAAAAAAAAAAACCAATGAAACCCTAGTCTGGCTGTGGTGCAGTTATTCTCCAATTATTTCTCCAACCTCAGTGCTGTAAAATAAGAGCTGCCTAAGGTACATCACACTGGCATATTTATAGGTAATTAAATGTCAGAGTTCCTTTCCACCACCTGCTATGCATGAATTCCATCTAAGACTTGGCCTAGAGACACGGATGACATCCAAGTCTACACGTTTTGTGATGTTTGCTACCTTAAAGAATTCTATCAGCAGGGCATTGGTGGTGCACACCTTTAGTACCAGCACTTGGGAGGCAGAGGCAGGTGGATCTCTATGAGTTCGAGAGCAGCCTGCCTCATCTTCATTGTGAGTTTCAGGCCAGCCAGAGATTCAGTGAGATCCTTTCCCAAAACAAAACCAAACACCACCAATATACAAATAATCTTCAAAGTTAAACCTCAGTCCCTTCTAACATGCAGCTCTGTTCAGGTAGCTGTGATCTAAATATATCATGAAATCAAGGGCTTTGCCTCCTTACTTGTTCCTCTTTGCATCATAATAGAAAAGACCATCATCTTGCAACCCACCAGATTTTGAGTTTTTAAGCATACTAATTAATTGTTGTACACTATCTAAGAATTTTTGAAGATATTAATTACTATAGTAATTTATAGTTATTTCAATATACAACAGAAAATGCCAGGTGGCCACATGGAATAAATTCTTTGGGTGCAGTTTTTCTGTTGTTTGTTTTGATTGCTTTAGACTGTGCTGAAGTTTACCCCTTCCCCCCCAAAAAAGTTTTCTATAAAGTAAAAGTGTCTTTAGGTTTGGGCAATAGAACACTATGATTTAATCATTCTTCACATCGACTTGGGCAGTTACACTTTTGATTAAGAACAAATAGAGAGACTTTTAAAGATTGGTATACATACTTGAGTCTATCTTGGATTCTAAAGTGAGGATTCGCTGCTGTGTCTCCATGTTAAAGATGCTTGTATACCCTTTGCTGAATGATGCTACCATATGGCTCGGGTCACTGCTCACGAGATCCACCGAAGCAGGGATTCCCAGTTCTAAGTGTCAGAAATATTCAGAGAGGATGACAGTTAAAAGGTCTACTTGAGAAAGTACTCAAAATGCAGCAAAACAAAACTAAGCATGATTTACTTTAATCAATCAGGCTTAACATCAGAATAAGTTATTTTAGAACTGTTCACAGAAGAGTATTTCTTTTCTAACTTTTAGCCTTAGTCTATTTTATTATCCTTACCTGTTAAATGTTTTCTACCCATTATTCTGCTAATCCACTCAAAGAATGCAAACTTATTTTGAAAGAAAATAAAACACATGGACCATAAGTTTTATAGCTTCCACTTCCATTTCAAGCATAGAGTAACACAGTGGAAATTCAGTATTTTAAAAATCCATCTTGAAGAAAAGAAAACAACAATAACAAATCCAAACTTAGGTTGGAGTGCAGCTCAGTGGTACTGTGCTTGCTAGCACAGAGTTATGTCTTCAAAGTCTAAGTGCACATTGTGACTTTGCTGAAGAATAAAGTTGTTCTGGGCCTGGAATGTAACTCAATGGTGGAATATTTGTCTAGCATGCAAATCACCACACAAACACGAAAAGTTATCATCAGGGGACAAACTTGGAACTCATTTATACCAAAAACAGAATGATAAAGCCAGTGTGGTAGCATACTCCTTAAATCCAAGCACTTGGAAGTGGAAGCCCAAGGATTGTGAATTTGAGGTCTGCCTGGGCAATGAATTCAAGGTGAACCAGAGCTACATAGTGAGGCACTGTCACAAGAAAACAAACAAACAGAATGATAAATATAAAAATAAAATAATGTTTCATTTGGGTCAACACCTAACCAAAGCAAGGTAATGATTCAAAACTGTACAGCAGAAGTTCTAGGAATAGTCAATGAAAAGCAAGAAATGGTACTCAACCAAATATGCTGTCAAAGAATTAAACACTGAAACAGAAGGGAACCAGAGTGACAACATCAAGACTGAGTGAGGATGCAGAGCAAACTGACCTCACACAGGCTGCAGCCCAGGTTATAAAGTGCCATGAGCACTCTGGGAACAATGTGGTCATTTCACTTAACAACAAAACACCCACCCTAAAACCCAACAAGTCTACTGAAAGGTCTCTACTACCCATGATGAAAATTTATGAACCTTCATAATAAATTATTCCTAATAGGCCCACACTGGAACAACAGTAAATACTACCAGATAAATGAATAGGTCGTGGAAATTATGACTTTTTATAACAATTTTGCTCATAACAGCCTCGGTGTCTATCAGGAGATACATGAATAGACAGACCATAGCTTAATACAATACTCTCACATAATAAAGGGAAATCAACTGACACTGAACTGCACAAACGTTACAGTAGAATAAAAGCCAGGCACAGAGATAACATCCTAAACTGCTATTTTATTATAGGTGAGAATAGACAAAACTAATCTATGATGAAAGTGATCTTGACAACAGGTGCCGCTAGCTGGGATATGTAACAGGGACTGACTAAGGTCACAAAGCAGCCCAGGGAAGGGAAGAGATGGTCCCACTCCAGACTGATACCAGCGCCAGGACTGCACCAGTTCACCTCACGCATCAGAACACATCCTTGATGCCCTCAATCTTCAAGGAAAATAAATTACGTCTCACTTTTTAAAATGTAAACCCCATCTTCTCATCAAATGCTGAGTTTTTTTATTATTTCAATTGTGTGTGTATGTTTGTGTGGTATGTGCACATGAATGAAGGTCACTGAGGTCAGAGGTGTGAGACACCCTGGAGCTGGGGTTAAGGCAGCTGTGAGCCACCTGATGTGGGCATTGGGAACTGAACTCAGGTCCTCAGGAAGAATAGTATGTGCTCCTGACCACTGAGCCATCTCTCCAGCCCCTCAAATGCTGTTTTTAAGAATTATACATACACTGAAATGTTAAGCAACAATGTTGGTGCGTTAAAAAAAAAAAAAAAAAGCCTTAAAATTTATACACTCAAGAGTTTATAGAATCATTTATTTGCTTGCTTTTTCAGAGTAGAATGTTTAATAAAAGATCTGGAAGTGTTTAACTTTAAAGACTATACCTTGGTTATCATTAAACACACTCAGTGCCGGAGCAACCTCGGTTGTATTCCATAAACGTAAAGTGCCATCTGCTGAGCAGGACAACAAGCGCTGGTGTGCCGCGCTGTAGGCCAGCCCCCACACAGCATCTGTGTGGCCCAGCAGAGGGCCTCTCAGAACAGAAGGATCTGTGGAAAACGAGCACATGCAAAACCAGAAAGAAAAATTGTCAAGGCATTTAGGATCCACTGTAAAACATAAGACAGAGCACCCAGACACAGTGTAACGCAGTCTTCTAGTTTCAGTATCTTCTGAAATGCTGCCGTAATTACAAGCAGTTTTGGAAATACAGATCTTGAACATTCTAAATTAGAATTAAGAACCACAAGTCTGATTTCTTAAGAAAGCTTTATTTTAACGTTTATTAAATAAATGTAAGGAGAGATTTTTGTTTGCTGACTCTGTGTTTAGTTTGGTAGTAACATTACAATGCTTTAGTGGCAAACATGACATATTAAACCATTCTGTATTAACTTCAAACTTAAAGCAGCCCATTTCTAAATAGTTTTACAAGGGAATTTATAGCAACATCTAGAAACACAGTATAATATGAATTCATGCCATAACACTGCTCTTAAAACCAAAGCATCTGTGTGCATGCGTGTGTGTGTGTGTGTGTGTGTGGTGTGTGTGTTGTGTGTGTGTGTGTGTGTGTGTGTGTGTGTTGAGGGTGGAGGGAGGACAGACAGACAGCCTGGATTTATTCTAAAACTCAGACTGGTCTGAGACTCATTAAATAGACCGGGCCAGTTTAAATTTACAGCAATTCTCCTGCTTCTCCCTGGCAAGTTTAGGGATTACAGGCTTATACCACTAAACCTAGCTGAGAGGCCAATCCTTAACTGTTTTTAGGACCCTTTATAATAAATATTTTGGAGGCATACTTTAAAATTAATTAGCTTCTCCCATTTCCCTCCAATAACTGAGCAAAGAAATGATGTCACCATTCATTTACCTTCAAAGTTGTTTGTCGAAAACAATAATGAAATATGACTGCAGATGAGTTGCAAAGTTTGAAGTACCAGACAGATGTCTAACATCAAGAAAGCAAGCGTCAACCAAACCAGCATTTCTGTCTAATAAGACTACAGAGATGAACTCTCTTCCCAAGGACATCATGTTTTTACCTTTAGCATTAAGTATCCTGCTGATTCCTGTTATGTACAGGAATCCTTCTGAATGACATAAAGATACACTTCTCTTTACTGGTCTCTTAAATACCAGTAAATAATTTTACCCTTAATGTATACTAGGAAAATAATGTAAGAAGACAACATCTTTTCAGAACTTCAGTGAAGCACATACCATAAGAATCATAGGGATCGATGTTGGGATTGGTGGTGTTCCAGCCCTGAATCAGCCCATCTGTACCACCACTGTAACACTGCTCACCATTGCTGCTCATCACTACACACAGCACCGGACCTCTGGGACATCAAATAGATCAATAGGTGTCAAGTAATCTGCTATTCTCAAATGTCAGTTCTACAATGTAACTTGTTAAGACTTAGAACCTCTAATTACTCAACTGCCTTTCTACTTACTAGCTTTTAACAATGATTAAAAACATTAATGAGTCAGGTGTTGGTGGCACATGCCTTTAATCTCAGCACTCGGGAGGCAGAGGCAAGAGGATCTCTGTGAGTTCAAGGCCAGCCTAGTTCCAGGATAGGCTCCAAAGCTACACAGAGAAACCCTGTCTTGGGAAAGAAAGAAAGAAAGAAAGAAAGAAAGAAAGAAAGAAAGAAAGAAAGAAAGAAAGAAAGAAAGAAAGAAAGAAAGAAACCAAAAAACAAAACAACAACAAAAAACCACATTAATGAAGTACTACTACTCATTTTCTTTCTTTGCCAAACCAAAGGCTGGTAAATTATGGCCTTGAAGCCAAATTCATCTAGTAGTTCAGGCTATGAATGCTTTCTACATTTTTAAAGGTTAAAATAGCGGCACACACAGCAACAACAAAACCAAGAATATGTTACATGAATTAAGACCCTTAGTTCAATCCATAACAAAAGCCAAAAGAGGACAAAAAAGTTCACCAAGAGTATATGGTCTCCTAAGCCTGAAAAATATTTACTTTCTCACCCATTACATAAAAAGCATTTCAATGTCTGTAACAAATTGAGAGAAAACATGTCTCTTATACATAAGTGGAAAAAAGAAAATATGTAATTACTATAAACAATTCTTGGTTAAAAATGCAAGTTAAGTGGCATGTGTGTGAGCATACAATACTCAGGAGGAAATCCAGGGCCTCATATACAAGGGACAAACCTTCTACCTTTAAGCTACATCCCCACACTTTGAATACTTTTTATGTAGGTTATGTTTAAGGAAGAAACTATGTGAGAATCCTATTAAAAATTATTTTAATGTTTTATTTGTACATGTGGTTGTATGTCACCTCTGCACAGGTGCTCACAGAAGCCAGAAGAGTGGTGTTGGATCACAGGAGTTACAAGATGTTGGGAACCACTCCACATGGCTGCTAGGAACTGAACTCCAGTTTTCTGGAGGAGCAGCAAGTACCCAGTGCTAGCATTGCTAGTACTTAAACCTAAATACCTTGACTTCCATTTATAATACATATGCATACCAGGAACTCAACCTGGTATTTATATTACCTGCCAGGTTCTTTTACATTTACAAAAAAAAAAAAAAAAAAAAGCCCCACCACTACTAAATAGAAAAATTATATTAAAATATGTAAGGGAAAGAATGTATAATATCAATCAAACTGTGTTAAAAAGATGCTGGTTTAATATAAAGAAAAACCACATACTTACTTATGAGCTCGGAACGTATAGATAGGCTCCACATCAAGAGACGTACTCCTAAACCAGAGAAAGAAGATGACTTTAAGCATGCCAAATTTCAGCAGTGAACAGCATAACTAAGTTGTATGTGGTCCGTGGTCTCCATGGTAATAACATCTTCAGCCTCAGGATACAGAGGCTCATTTAATCCCAATTATATCTTCAAAATATGGGCAAACTCCCACTTTAGCAGTGGTACCTTGTTAAACAGACTCCTTACAATTGATCCACTAAAGTTACAAAGACTCCTCACACTGCTACAATTCCTCCACTAATACCACACAGACTCCTCACACTGTTATAATTCCTCCACTAATATCACACAGTGTGCTACAATTCCTCCATTAATGTTACACAGACTCCTCACACTGTTACAATTCATCTACTAATGTTACACATACTTCGCACACTGTTACAATTCCTCCACTAATATCACACAGAACTCCTCACACTGTTATAATTCCTCCACTAATGTTACAGACTCTTCACACTGTTAGAATTTGTCCAATAATGGGAGAGAACATCATTCATGAGAGAAAACAAGGACCGTGAAGGGTAATTTTCAGAACATGATTTCCAGTTATATCACTTATTAACTAATGCAGGGAAGTTTTTATTATTTCAGAACTTCAAATTATCCTATATTTAAAATAAAATGAAATCTAGATAGTACCAAATATTCAACATGAATGAGAATCTAAATATAATAAAAAAGTTAAGACCAGAACTATACACAGCAGGATTTCAGCAAGCGGTACTTTAACTTCCCTGTGTTTTCATGAAGGCTAATATATCTATCCTTGATTCTGTGGAAACTGCCCAAGCCATCAATTCATTACTAAAATCAGGACTCTGCGTGTCTGTTACCTAACAGACAAGGATTCATCACAGACACTGGCTGAAGGCAAGAACTCACCACTTTCTACATCATGTTGCAGGAATTTGTAGATACACATTATCATTTCTCAAGTCAGCTCAAAGATAACTAGGGTACTATTATGTGCATGTGTAGATATTTTGCTAATTTGTTTCTGCTATTTCCTCAATTGGACATTTACATTTAGCTCCATGTGACTGAGCTGGAACCAGAACTAGCACACTGTGACCTGAGAAATGGAAAGGCAAAGGTACAGCACATCAAAGGGAATACCCCCTCTGCTGACCTGATCTGAATTCTGCTCACACTGCATCCAGCACTTTGCCTGTCCTGTGTGACTCACGGCACTGATGCTACTGGTGCCTTTTAACTTGGGCAGCAGAAATCTCTTCTACAGGCAGGACAACGTCTGTGGTGCCCTGTATTACAGTCTGTTGTACTCTTCTTAGTTGTACTCTTATGCCTCACATAGTGAAATGATCCTGGCTGATGGAGGCTGGTTTGGATGAAGGGAATGGATTCATGGAGGGTGAGCTCTAGAAAGGCCTCATCAAATAGACCTACTCTAGCTTGGGAACTAAGGAAACAGTTTATAGGACAGCGTGCCTGCTGGCATTTATACACCAAACTAAGAACGAATAACTAATCAAAGAAAACAGTATCCCTCAGTTCAGACAAACTAGTTAGTATGAAAACTTGTCAGAGAAAAAGCTAAGGGCATAGAGAAGTTCCTAACCACTTCTTTCACCTTGTAAATCCAAACTTTGTAAATAATAGAGCAGAGGTTTGGTGAGTCTATGTGTTTCTACTTATATCTCTTTACATTAACAGGGATCTTCATTACAGGCAAGAAGTCCCACTTATAAATGAAACAGCCACTTAAAACCCTTATGCATAATATAAGGACTGTAATCACCAGTCACAAACCCCTGGGAACCATCAGATAAAAGCCCTTAGACTGTCTGGAGGACTCACCTATGACATGATAAAGAATAAAGGACCAGAGAGATACTTGGGAACTATAATAGAAAATTATCTTAAAATATGTCTTTCCCTGTTGATAAATAATTTAACTAAACCTTAAAAAGAGTAAAAGTAGAATATTCTCACTTTTTGGCTGGGGCTGTTTTCTGCAGATTCCACATTTTCAGTGTATGGTCCTCTGACGCTGTTATTAAAACGGGCTCGATGGGGTGGAAAGCAAGGGCACGGATGCCATCAAAGTGACTTCTTAACGTAAACTTGGGGTTCCACGTCTTCCTCAAAGCATCTTTATTATTTGCTATCTATTAAAGAAATAAAACATCAAGTTGCAATAGCTGATTTGCTAATAAACTATTACACTATACAATTCTCAAAACAATATTTTTTAAATTTTTTTGTTAATTTATTTTTTATATTCCAATCCCAGTCCCCCCTCTCCTCTCCTCCCCCTCCCCACACACTTCCCATCTGCTCCATGGAGAGGGTAAGGCCTCCCCTTAGGCAGTCTACTAAGTTTGTCCCATCATCTCATTGAGACAGGACCAAGGCACCTCTCCACCCCCACACCCCTGTGTCTAGGCTGGACAAGGTATCTCTCCATATAGAATGGGCTCCACTAAGTCAGTTTGTGCATTAGAGTTAGATCTTGGACCCACTGCCAGTAGCCTCATATGTTGTCCCAGTCACACTATTGTCACCTATATTAAGGAGTCTAGTTCAGTCTTATGCAGGTTCCCTATTTGTCAGTCATCTCTCACTAGCTTGCGTCAGCTGATTCTGTGGGTTTCCCCATCATGGTCTTGTCTCCTTTGTTCATATTATCGCTCCTCCCTCACGTCAATTAAAATAATATATTTTTAAAGCAAACAACAAAACTAATTAGCAAAATTAGCAACATGTGGCAGTTTTCATTGAAGAAATAAAAAATGTGGAATATGAGAACAGTTAACATAACTCAAGCTAAACTGTAGGTAAGTGATGATCCCAAATGAATCTCTACTATTGCCAGTTTCGACCCTGAATGTGCATGAAGGCTTGGTCACCAGCCTGTGGCACTCCCAGGAGGTGGAGTCTTTAGCAGATGCAGCCTAGACACGACAGTGACATCACTGAAAGGTCTCCCTTAGGAGAAGCAGAAGCCCAGGTCTCTCCTCTCCTGCTTTCCTGAACACCATGAAGCAAGTGACTTCTTCTGAATCTTGTACCTCACCGTGACTGGCCCTACCAACATGGACTGAAACACAAGCAAGCCTTCTTATCTAACAGGTTCTAAGCCTTCCTTCCTAACAGGTTACTTACAACCAACATGGACTGAAACACAAACAAGCCTTCCTTCCTAACAGGTCACTTGTTTCACGCTATTACTTCACAGCGACAGAAAGCTTGAACAATTACTAGAGTATTTTCAAAATCAAGCAAATCAACTCAAACTGTAGACAGAAAATGTAATTTGGATCAAAGCACTGGGTTTTGTTGTTGTTTTGTTTTTCTTTTTTTCCCTTTAAGCCTGTGTCCTGGCTAGTCTTATGTCAACTGTGTCAACCAGCTAGAGCCATTTGGGAAGAGCAAATCTCAACGGGAAAAAATGCTCCCACCAGACGGGCCTATGGGCAAGGCTGAGGTGCGTTTTCTTGATGGGTAATTGATGTGGGAAAGCCTGGCTCACTGTGGGCAAATGCCACCCCTAGGTGGGTGGTCCTGGGCTTTAAGAAAACAGTTGGCATTGTACAAAAATTAACACCCATATTGTTCTAGAAATGTTGAACTTAATTTTTTTCCATTTGTACAGGGGTAACGCACTGTATTAAATATGTAAGGTCTTAAAAAAAAAAAAAAAGAAAGGATTTTGAGAGCCCATCCCATATGAAGGGATGTTCTCTTGACCTGGACACATGGGGAAGGGCCTAGGCCTGGCCCAGGATGATGTGGTAGACTTTGGGGATCCCCTTTTGAGAGCCTTACCCTGCCTGGGAAGTGGAGGGGGGATGGCTAGGGGCAGGTGGGATGTTGGGGGGGAGGGGAGGGAGAGGGAGAAGGGACGTCTGAAGCAAGCTTGTTCCTAATTTGAACTAATAAAACAAAAATTAAGGAGAGAGAGAGAGAGAGAGAGAGAGAGAGAGAGAGAGAGAGAGAGAGAGAGAACAGACTAATCAAGCCACTATCAGCATTCCTCCACTGTCTCTGCTTTGGCCCATTTTCAGGTTCCTGCCCTGACTTCCTGCAATGACAGACTGTGACATGCAACTGTAAGCGGAAATAAAACCTGTTCAACCGAAGTTTCTTTTGATCATGGTGTTTCAACTCAGCAATAGAAATCTTAAGACAGTTTGTCAATTTAAAATACAATCATTTTTTTAACATGTTTTGAGACTTTAATTCTTTCTTCACTGAGATGATGGAAACGAGATTTATATACTTGAAACAGAAAATGTTAAAATGGCTGTGACACTCCTGCAATCCCAGAACTTGGGAGACTAATGAAAAGATTTAGAATCCAAGGTAATCATGGAGCTACTGCATTTCTCTTTACACATGTACTCGAGTGTGAACACTAGATGCCATGAAGATACCATGCAAGGGACCATGTGATACAACACTAAAGTCTTCAGCCAATGACCATCGATGAACCACACAGCCTGCCAACAACTCTGACAGTGCTTGGTCTTCTCCACATCAAGTCCTCAAGTGAGAACATACCAATGCCAGTATCTTTACTGCAATCAGTATGACACAGACGAGCCAGTCTGTACAGCCCAAACTCTGAATGTGGAGCTATTAAAAGATGATAGTTTTCTATTTCTATTTTATTAAAAATATTTTTTCCCAGATGGAAGCAAATGAGATCTATAACTAACCATTGGGCCAACCTCCAGGAGTACAATTAAAGTGAAAGAAGAGTGATAAAAGGAGTCAAGACAATGATGGAGAAACCCACAGAAACAGCTACCCAGAGCTAGTGAGAGATCACTGACTCTGCACTGTCTGAACTAGGACCCCTTAATGGCAATGGTATGGCTTGAGCAGTATATGAAGCCACTGGCAGTGGGACCAAGATCTAACTATAATGCATAAACTGACTTTGTGGAGCACATTCTCTATGGAGAGATACCTTGGCTCAGCCTAGACATGGGGAGGGGTGCCTTGGTCCTATCTCAATGAGGTGATGGGACAGACTTAGTTGACATCTTAGGGGAGGCCTTACCCTCTCTAGGATGGAAGATGGGATGGGGGCAAGAAGGGGAGAGCCGGAATAGAGAACAAAGGGGAACTGGGATTGGAATATAAAAAATAGACAGACAGATTCTTTTCATACAATACATTTTGATTACAGTTTCTCTCCCCCGGTTCCTCCCAGATCCTCCATACCTCCCTCCCTAACTGAATCTCCACCCTTTCTCTCTCACTAGAAAACAGAAATTTAAATAATAATAATAATGTAAGATAAAATAAATGGGATAGAACAAAACAGAGTAAAAAGAACCAAAGGAAAAGCACAATAAACACATACAGAGAGACACACATGTGCTCACACAGAAATTCCACAAAATTGGAAATCAAAATATATATTCACAAAGAACCTGCAAGGTTTAAAAATGACTATGAGACAAAGAACCACCCCAAATGCTATTAGCTCATTCTGAACTTCTTTTTTTGTTTGTTTGTTTGTTTTTCGAGACAGGGTTTCTCTGTGGCTGTGGAGGCTGTCCTGGAACTAGCTCTTGTAGACCAGGCTGGTCTCGAACTCACAGAGATCTGCCTGCCTCTGCCTCCTGAGTGCTGGGATTAAAGGCGTGCGCCACCACTGCCTGGTTCATTGTGTACTTCTAAACAATATACCAGTAGATAACTGGTATGTTTAATAAAACATACAACTACCTCTGGAAATTAGATGAACACATACCATTGATTTTTCTTGAACTGGAAAAAGTGAGTTTTCATTAGAACAAAGTCTAATTTACATTCGCTACTGAATAAAGTCTCCATGGTTTAGGCAGAGAGGACAAAAGCATATGATAGGAAATAGGTAATTTGACAACCTGTATTGTAAGGATATGGAGAAAGAAGTGAAGATACAGCTGTGAAGAAAAGCTGGCTACCCAGGGGAGCCCACACTGGAAAATGCACTAAAGAGGCAGGAAAAATGCTACTGGTAAGACAGACATCAACTTATTGCAGGTGCCTAAACCAAAACACAGCTCACACTTTGCAATGGGAAAGAATTCCTTTCCCTACCTAAAACCAATGCATATTAGCATATACTGACCCATGGATCTAGACAAAGCCTCTAACTTTAATGTATAGGTTATTTAGAAAATGTCAGATAATGTTTATATCCATCTTTGCAAAGTTTGAAATTAAAACTAAACCAAGATCCATACTTGTAAAAAGTTTTTACCTCTGCCACCTTTTTCTATAAACTTAACTGTTAATTTTCAGACACAGTAATGGCATAGAAAATAAAACTGCTACTTACATCATAAGCCAGTGAGTCTGCTTCATTGGCTACTGTAAGGCCTGCTAACTCTCCAAGCCCCAGTTCACTCTCAAGGGCTTCATCTGCCGCCATGATAAACGACTTCCCAGAAGAAGGAGGAAATGTCAGGGCTTCCACTGGAGGAGACAAAGCCCAAATTACACATCTCAATACTTCACAACCAGTCCCCACTTCTTTCTTTACATTTCTGATAAGAGAACATGTACCCTTTTGTTTGTTCTATTTTTGTCTTTGGAGCCTAGGCAGGTCCAGCATGAAGACAATTCTCTGGCCTCAGCTTCCTAAGTGCTGGGATTACAGGCCTGAGGGGTTATGTGCCTATGTTACATTACTGCTAGGCAATTCTGTAAACAGTGTAATTCCATGAGCAGAAAAATCTTAAAGACAGCTTTTCACAGATTAGCCTAATAGCATCATCTACTTAGAAAACTAAAGCAGAAACAAATCTAATAATTTATTGTCCTTTCCTTTACCATTACAGAGAAAATGGTATGACTAAAAGAAAGTAAATTTCCTTTCTATTTGATATTTCATGCTAATTACTCAAACAACATCTATCAATTATGAAGTATATTAACAAGTCGTTCTTGCTATATGTTGAACAATAACACTCCCACTGAACATAAAACGGAGACAGGCGGTGGTGGCGCAAGTCTTTAATCCCAGCACTCGGGAGGCAGAGGTAGGTGGATCTCTGTGATTTCAAGGTGAGTTCCAGGACAGGCTCCAAATCTACAGAGAAACCCTATCTCGGAAAACAAACAAACAAAAACAAAACAAAACAAAAGGTAAAACTGATCAATTCTATTAACATTTCAGAATGAAAACTGTACAATGTGCCTGCTTGAGAAAATTATTATATACTATTAGAAGTCAGAATTACCTGTGAGAGTGAGTCAAGTGGCCAGTGGTTAAAGAGGCCACACAGGTAATGCTGCCTCTTGATCTGGGGAGATGGCATGAACAGTCAGTGGCTAATTCTAATGTGTGATGATTTAATGAGCTGTTCCCATCTGTGCACATGCTTTACTTCATTTAAAGACATTTCAGAACTTTAATATCTGCCAACTGTGCTCTGAGATGGACTTCCCTGTGTAATCAACTTGAACATTCCTACTTTGTAACTCTGAACACAGCACTTCAACCCTTTCAACAACTATTCCAAAAATGCACTAGAGCTTGCCTTTTCCAGAGGCTGCTTCACTGACTACAAATATTTAAGATGAATTTAACAATTCAAAAGATTTGCTAAAGAGATGTTATTTTTAAACAAAGAAGTGAGTTAATTATATCCAGTACACAACAGACTTAAAAGTTGTTTTTCAGTGCTACAGTTAATCATGTTTAATAATAGGTACTTGTTGAAGACATTAAATAATAGTTGCTTGCTTTTAATAGCTGGCCTTAAAACAGTAGTGGTGTCTGGGTGTGGTGGTGCACACCTTTAGTCCCAGCACTCTGGAGGCACAGGCAGAGGAACCTCAAGGCCAGCCTGGTCTATTTAACCAGCTCAGGCTAGTCAGGGATAAATGGTGACAAAAACCTAGTAGTAGTAACAGAAACTCAAAATCTTCATCAGGAAAAAGACAGTTACTGTAGAATAAAATAGAATATAAATTAAACCACTATCAAACCACATACACACAAGAGTAGCATTAATAAAAATGAGCCTCATCTAAATGCTGCATGTCATTTGAAGGGTTCAAAGAACCCTAGTGTTTGCATAGTGGAAACTGTCCAAACAGTAATTTTCAGGCCAAAATATCAAATACTTCATGTGTGCCTGGGAGACTAGGTATTCAGCAGTTGTCTTTAGTTTATTCTGTTTTTCATTTCTAATCTCTCTCTCTCTCTCTCTCTCTCTCTCTCTCTCTCATTTGTTTTTTGAGACAGAGTTTCTCTAGGTAACAGTCCTGGCTGTCCTGGAACTCACTCTGTAGACCAGGCTGGCCTTGAACTTACTGAGATCCACCTGCCTCTACACTCTGTAGACCAGGCTGGCCTTGAACTTACTGAGATCCACCTGCCTCTACACTCTGTAGACCAGGCTGGCCTTGATCTTACTGAGATCCACCTGCCTCTACCTCCTGAGTTCTGGGTTTAAAGCTGTACACCACCATTGCCCAGCCCACTTCTATAAATTCGCTTGTCCTGAAACAGTAAGTCTCCTGAGACTGGCCACAGCATGGGTTAGTACTAACTAATAGTCTAAGAAGGTCTAGTCAGTAGTCAGAGAAAGCAACAGGCACATCATGTCTCTAAGAAGGTAGGCATCTTGTTCTCTTTAGCCTCAGAAGTTAAGAAACAGGTTACAGTGCTTTGGGTAACTAAATACTGATGCCCTTAAAGAGCTTTTAAAAAACTAACTGGAATTCTAATATGACATCAAGGGGACACCATCTGTCTCCTTCACTCACTCCTCTACCCTAGTGCAGGAGTTAAAACTGAGCTCTGTGTGATAGGAACATGCTCTATCACCAAGTGTAATATGTAGCATTAAAGCTGAGCTTGAAAAATTATCAACATATGATTTTATGTTAAACATAAAACAAAACAGAGCTATTCTACATAATGGCTGTAATTATGTTTAAAAAAATATGCAAGTGGATAAGGACTTTTGAAAGGCAATGGAAACATGGGAAGCAAGAAACCAGGTAACTTTCCCTCCATTTTGCTGTTGCTTTGAGATAGGATCTCACTATGCCACCTTTGACTGCTCTGGAACTTGCTCTGGAGACAGGTTGGCTTCAAACTCTCAGAGAACTGGTTTCCTCTGCCTCTGAGTGCTAGGATTAAAGCATGTATCACCATATCTGGTGTTCCTTCATTTTTAAAATCAATGATAAATTAAGTATGCTGACTTTCACAGTGAACATTTAGTACCAATTTTAGACTCAATTTTCTCAAGGCTGAACTGAATAAGCCTGTTACCACTCTTGTCAATGGAGCTAGGGCATATTCCAAAGCAGAAACTAAGAGCAGTTCTAAAATTTATGCCTCTCACCCGAAGCTGGAGTCATCCCCACTGACTTAAGAAAGCAGTGTGTGCGGGCTGGGTGCTCTCTAAGGTGCCTGTACCAGCCACAGGTCCAGGTGCTCACCTTCATCTGCCCTCCTGATCTCTTGCTCAGGGAGCCTAGAGCTGCTGGGTCTGGAAGGGGAGCCAACAGACGGCTGCAATGAAGGAAGTTCATCTACATCTCTCAAATTAGCAAGCATGTCTTGTAGTTTTGACCTGTTGGGCCCTAGCCAAAAAAAAAAAAAGGGGGGGGGGGCGCAGAGGAGAAAAAACAAAAGAGAAAACAGAATCACTCATTTCATAAAAACTGTACAATAAACTTTTTCACATCTGCCAACATTCACCTTTAAAATGTCCTACTAGAGTGATCAATAAGAAGTAGTTATTTTCGAGGTTTTCAAAGTTTAAGAGTTTATCATTTCTGGAAAAAAATGATATTTAAATACATGTTTTATAAATTAAGTTAATGGAATCACTACATGAAAAAGAATGCCATGTCCAATATGTATCATTAAAAGTCATATTCATCTACAATGAACCCAATGACTATTGGTCTAAATGAAGACAATCACAGATCATGAACCAAATGTAAACTCAATTGAAAAATAACGTCTCTGCTTGTTTAAATTAAGTTACATTCATTGCCTTACATCCTGCAGCTATGGAACCCAAAGTGAAGTCTCATGCCCTATTGTCACTTACCTGGGCTTTGATTCTTCATTCTCCCACATCCCTGTTTTGACTGTTTTATATAGGATAGAGGCTGAAACAGATCTTCGGTAGTTTTTCCTGTTACAAGTTTAATTAAGAATGGGAAAATCTTACCCATAGTCCGTTATGGTATTTCCTATACATACCATAGCAAAGAATACAACTATTTCTAAGCTATTTTAACTAATTCCTAGAAAATTAAAGATAATGTGACTGGAGTACACAATTTGACTGGATATACTTACAGTAGACCAATTAAAAACAACAAGAAGTTTACAGTGGGTAACAGCTCAATTAAAAAGTATATTTTGGTGGCTTATAAATTAATGTTTCTTATACCAATTCAAAGCTTTACTTCATTTTCCTCTTTATCACAGGTCTTCACTTGTCCTCATATTACTGTTTTAACCAAATAACAAGTGAAAAGAATAAATAAAATGTGCTGGCCTTAGTCTACACTCCTTATCGTCAGTGCAAATCATTCACATTTCTCCCCAGAGAGTTAACACTTCTTCATTTAAAAAGCCCATGTGCTATATATTTAAATATAGTTATCAATCCCCAGGAGCAGGGAACTCAATTGCTTCTGCTAGTAGGAATACTATTCCAGTCAAATGGTGCAGGTTTAGATCTGAAAGGCTAAACTCTAATCACAATGTAAGAGGAGATGAGTTCCACAGAAGTCTTGGCTACCTTTCTAATTAAAAAATCTTTACATCCCAACATACTAATTTTATAACATAATATGCCCAAAAAATACATCGACATTGGTTTTTAGTCTGGAAATAATTTCTAATGTACGATATACAAATTATCTTCAACATTTTAGTTTAACTAGCTTGAGAATGGTTCTAAAAGCCATAGAAATTCATGTGTCAATATATATTTTAAGTTTAAAGTTTTTTAGCATATTTGAATAAAGGGATTAAATAGTTTTGCTTTAATGTTAACCTTTCTCATTCTGATTTTTATCTATTTTGAGGTAGCACTAAATGATCTCATCTCTCAGTAGTTGTTAAAACTATGCTAACATCTACAATAGACTTTTCATTGAATTAAGAATTTAAAAATTCTAAAATTTTCAATAAGTATTTAACTGTTTTAACAATAACTACCAGACTGTAAAACAATGTCCGCCAGGATGCCTGGTCTTCATGTTTTACCACAATTAAAAAGCAATGAGAGAATACTTCCAGCATTTTGTAATTTATAATCCATTTCTCTTTAAATTTAGATTTTAATCTCATTTTGTACTATTTTCATATCTCAGAGGATAAAATTCCTGTTGCCATGAAAGGGAAAAATTATGTTTATCATGTCAATGAGCAGAAAGAAGCACAAGAAGGTAGTTTAATCTTATTCTCCCACAAAGATGCTTTGTTTTGTTCTTTTGAGATGTCTCATGTAGCTTGGGATGGTCCCTAACTCCTTACATAGTTAAATAAAACCTTGAACTCCTGGTCCTCCTGTCTCTACCTACAGAGTGATGGGATTACAGATATGTGTCACCACACCCAGTTTACCAAGTTCCAGTGATGAGGCCAAGGCTTTGTGCATGCATTCTAGGGAAACACTCCACCAACTGAACTACATCCCCAGCCCCTAAAACGCTGTTGAATGTTGTTTTAATCAAGGCTTTGGCAGGATTTATTTTACCATTTGACATACTTAACTAGATCTATTGCTAAGCTTATCATTTGCATGATAAGTTATATAATCCACAAGGCTACAAATATAATTTTGGATTCTGCTTCTGATGTTGCATACATTTTATTGAAAAGAGGGAAAAAAGGCAATTGGTAACACTGCCATTAATTAAGCTGGCCAAAACATTTATATTAGAAAACAGAATCATTTAAATTATATGTTTGACTGTGTGCCCTGTACAGCATATAGAGACGAAAGCAAATGAATTTCATGTTGTGAACACACAGAGTATTCAGGGGTAGAAATTAATTTCTTTTTTTCTCATAATCTGAAAGTAACTTTGGTGGAGGGTCAACAAATCAAGTTTAAATCATATTTATAAATTGCCACTGGAAGTCATTCTTGTGACTGAGCACACAGACCTTCAAAAGTCAACTCATCTCTATGTTACAAGGTTTTATATTTTTGTTAAAACTCCATATTCACATATGATTTTTGCTCAGTTCATAGTTATAGCTGCCACTAATTCCAACCCCTGAGAGATGGTGAAAAGAAAAGTGGTCAGGAGGAGAAATGAAAAGAGTAAGTAATTTTAGGAAAACATTGGGGAAAAAAAAAAAAAAAAAAAAACCTTGGGAGATGTAAAGATGCAGAATTTGTAGTTTATAGACACAATGTTTTCCACTTACTCTTCACCCCTTTCTTCCCCTTTCTCTCCTTTTTGTATTGCTCCTTCAGTTTGGTAATTACTCCCTGGTCCACATTCCAGGCTTCAGGCACCAGACACTGGTCTTCCTTTTCTAAACAGAGTGAAACAAACAGTCTTTCTTCAATGAAATATCAAACATTCTAAATCAATGTCTGAGAGACACAATGGTTTTCTTCATAATATCACTCACCAAAAAAGCCATTTTTATATTCAAATAGGTGACATACAAGATGTAACACCTAACAAAGGTCAATTCAATTTTCTAATTGACAAAACGTTTCCCTTGAAAAAGACAGAAAAAAATAAACCTAGATATTTAAGTCCAATCGTGTTATAATTATTTCCAATATTCATATCATATGTATACAGTGATAGAAGATTATTATTAAAAGACTACACAAAATCATCTTAAATGGTCTTTTCAAGTTTTTTAGACAGGCCACTGCAGCCAGGGAAGCAGATTAGCCATCATCAAAGAAGCTTCCTCCTGCAGCAGCTGGAACAAATACAGAGACCCACACCCAGACAATATGCAGAGGGTGAGAGTCCTTAGAACATTCAGCCTTAAATGGGATGTCTCCATCAAATCCCTCCCCTCAGAGCTCACGGAACCCCGAAGAAGAGGAGGTAGAGTGTACGAGCCAGAGAAGATGTAGGACAC
The DNA here is from genome assembly GCF_003668045.3 of Cricetulus griseus. Lineage (NCBI taxonomy): Eukaryota > Metazoa > Chordata > Mammalia > Rodentia > Cricetidae > Cricetulus > Cricetulus griseus. The sequence continues at coordinate 5,358,519 of NC_048600.1, read as the reverse complement.
CAAGAAAACAAGGCCCTCTAAATCAACATGCTCAAAGCTCATGTGAACTCAGAGACTGAAGAGCAAGCACAGGGCCAGTTTAGTATTTTTATTGAATTCCTGAGTATGCAAATGATCATTATGCCTTCTTTTGGGCTCTTTTCCTTCTGTTTATCTTGTCCAATGCAGATGTGTTAAGTTTGTTTTATATTATTATATTTTATTATTAAGATATAAATCTCTTTTTAAAAGATAGTTATCAAAAGCAAAAGAAGAGAAAGAGAAATAAAGAAAGAAAAGAGGTTATGCTTTGGGAAGGTGCTACTGTTTTTATGAACAATGTAGATCCACCAGTGAGTATCAGAGAAGCAGGAGTCTTCACCTCTAAGAGCCAGTACATGGAAAGTACTTGATTAATCTATTTGTTGAATAAACATTGAAATTATGTGAAATAAATCACAATAAACAGAAATCTATTTTAAAGCAATTTAAGTTTCAATCCAGTTTAGAAAACTGTCTGTTGGATCTCTGATTATAACATCTATCAGTAGTAGGAACAGTGTATTCTTCCAGAAGGACTAACCAATTTAAAAATAACTCTAATTTGGGGAGGCTGGAGAGAGAGCTCAGTGGTCAAGAGCACTGGCTGCTTTTCCCAGAGGTCCTGAGTTCAACTCCCAGCACCCACATAGTGGTTCATGACCATCTCTAGTGAGATCTGATACCCTCTTCTGGCATAAAGGCATATAGATAGAGCACTCATGAACATAAAATAAATCTTTTTTAAAATGCTAATTTTTACCAAGTCTTTCAAAAATTTTAGTGTGTGTGTGTGTGTGTGTGTGTGTGTGTGTGTGTGTGTGTGTGTGTCCGTCCGTCCTGAGAGCCACAGCACCCATGTGGAGGTCAGATGACAACTTGCAGTAGCAGGTTCTCTCAGGCGGTCAGGCTTGGCAGCAAGCACTTTTACTTGCTAAGCCATCCTGGTAGCCTCAAAGACATAATAAATTGGCTGCTCTTAAATCTTGCAGTAATTTTGTTTTTTAAAGGGAAAAAAAAAATCAGCCTTCTTATACTGTCCAGGGTCTCATAATAACATCACTCACTATTGTAGTCTTAGCTGTACTGGAACTCGCTATATGTCCCAGGCTGGCCTTGAACTCATAGAAATCTGCCTGCCTCCCCCCCACCCCCAGCTCTAGGATTAAAGTTGTGCACCATCATGCCTGGCAATTATAAAATTCTTTTTTAAAAAAATGAATAAATCAAGGCCAGGGGCTGGAGCAATGGCTCAGAGAGGTTAAGAACACTGACTGCTCTTGCAGAGGCCCAGGGCTTGGTTTTAAGTACCACAGGGGTAGAACACAACTATCTGTAACTCCAGGGGATTGGATACCCTCTTCTCACTTCCCTGTGCATCAGGCATGCATATGGTACACAGAAATACATGCAGGCAAAAATCCATACAGGTAAAATAAAATAAATATAAAGACAAACATTTAGATAAAATTCAAGGCCAAACTCCTGGCAAACTATCAACTGAGAGCTTCTACAGATCACACAGAATTAAAATGTACATATACTGGTGTACAGCAAGTTACACTGGGCTGTGGCTCTTTGGCTGGATAGAAGAAAGTTATACAAGAGAGAACGCAGCTGTCCTTGTTGAACAGCCAGTAACAAGTGTGCCTGCAACAAGACTAACAATGGAAGACAGTCCTATCTGAGCCAACATGGAATCTTTCAGCAGAAGACCTCACCTTGGCAGTGCAGTACTAGCCACCCTGGCATAGGGCAGTGCCAACCACCCAGGCACAGAGTAGTGCCACCCTGACAGTACAGTGCTAGCCACCCAGGCACAGTGCAGAAGTGCTAGCCCAGCTCCTGCACTTGGGAAGTTACCAACTAAAATACCTAAGTAACTAGAAATAAGCCCAGGCACAGAAAGCAGAAGAGAGACCTTCTGCACTTTCTCCTTGGTTTTCAAACTTTGATGTCTTAAAAAAAAAAAACTCTTAAGATACCTGTTATGTTCCTTATTGTAGTTACATGAAATCATTCTAGATTTTGGTTAAAAAAAAAAAAAAAAAAAGGCGCATGGGGGTAGGGGGTGGACCAGCACCCAGTCCCTGACAGTGTCCCTGAAGGTAAGATCCTAAAGGTAACTATATGAGTAGAAAGTTATGCAATTTAATGAAACACAAAGACCATTACAAACAATCTGATAAATTATCACTGCCAACATCACTACTGCATGAGCACAGTAGTATTTACTTGTTCTGGGGCAAACCCTGCCAACAAGATTTGGAAAGCATTTTCACTGAGGTCAAAGGACTGAAAAGACAGCGGGATTCAGAAACACAACGGCTCCCTCCTCTCACAGGTTCCAACAAAATAAAAAGTAGGGTCTTACACCAGCAACTTGCTTAGCACTCCAACAGGAGTACCCACAAATACCTCAAACATGACAGTTAGAGGGCACCTGACAAATTCTGGGATACACACAGTGTGCAGAGAAATCTCTTTTTTTCCCTTTACAGTGATTGTAAGGAATTTTCATTGTACATACAGTTTCTGAGAGAAAAAAAAAAAGAGCTATAAGACAGGGATTTTATTATTAAAAATACTAAGAAACCTGTTCCCTGAACTTACCCAAAAGAGCCTTCCTAGTCACTAAGATGATCAAACAGTGTGAAGAAAGAAAATTTTTAATGTAAGTCAAGAAGTTGAAAATGTATCTTATTTTTTCCTTTATAGCTCTAGAATTATTTTATTTCTTTTCTTCAGAGAACAAGTATTTTTAAAAATTGGGACTTAAATTAGTATTTCTAACATCTGTAGCCTAAGGGTAAAATAAGATTTTGCTGGATATAAGTAATACCATGCTGTGGGATTGTAGTTTGGGTTCCAGCTCTGTATTAATACTTAAAGTAGCTGTCTGAACAAAAAGCCATTGGAAAGCTCAGAATGTGGTACATCTACATCTCAATGGCACTCAACAAGTCTATAAAATAGTATTTGTATCATGTTTATAGAACCTTGATCTTTATGAACAAAAAAACTTAAAAAGTACTTCAAACAAAAAAATTACTGGTTCATGCTTTAGGAACACTAAGAAGACGCTTTTCCAGAGCTACACTTAAAATAGTATTACAATAAATGACACTGCATTCTCTCGATAGATACTTGCAAATATTAGGTACCTCCCTTCTTTTCCTTCTCTCTTTTACACATATCTGACAGATTGCTCACTTTTGAAGGATTTACCTAATTCTTTAAAGTACTACAATAATCTGTCATAGAAGTTCCCGCCATATATTTGTGTTAGTACTTGTTAGAAGTTTCAGATATTTAGTGGTTTAAAGCACTCAGAAGAAAACCCTCCAATATATGCCTGCATAATCTACACAGACCATAGAAACTATAATTTTCTAACATAATTTGTTTTACGTAGAAAATGTAAAGACATAAGAAAACTAAATTCCTCTATTTCATGTTCAAGTTTTACCAAAATCTAGATTAGAGGGGTCTACTTGTCTGAGCAGAAAGCGAAATAGCGCGTGTTTGATTTCAAATTCTTTTCATGCTGTAATTCTTATATACTAAAGGAGGAGGAGGAAGAGGAGGCACTAGTTACACTATCTTCCTTACAGGTAACCACACAACCCAGACAATCACTGATGTGTGGCGTTTCAGAATCAAGTGTTTCCAAGACATGGCCGTCCTGGTAGAACGAAGTGAAGTCCCTGCATTCACTGAGGCCTCTGGCGGGAATCAGTGTGCTTCCTTACCCCAGTCGGTTCCATCGCCTGCACTTCTAGACTCACTGTCCCCGTCCTCTGACGTGGCCAGGAAGTCAAACTCCTTCAGAGCTTCCTTTGTGTCTCGGTCTTCACTGCTATCAGGCAATGCTTTTTTCCGAACAATCTAATCAGAGGAGAGAAAACATGTCAAACTAAAGTACTAGTAAATACTATGCATTAACTTAAATAAAAGAGACAGTATCCCTTATAATTGATAAATTATAAATATAAATATAAAGCAAATGTTTCCTTCAGAATGTATTTTGTGTATTTAAAAACTGCAATAGCTAACTCAGCACAAACCACATTGTATTTTTTAGAAACAAACATACATCTTGAAGCAATAATTTAAACTTTGTTCAAAAGTATGATAGCATACTTAAGCTAATATATATAGCTATAGATCTCAATGGACAAGCAAAATTTGTTCTTAAATTTACACAGATTACATTCATGTTATGAGAGCAACTACCTCTAACATCCCTTAGATACAGTCTGTGCTGTCTTCAGACATTCTGATCTAACCCAAACAGGACACATTCCATAAACTATGAAATGTTTCCATAATACATGATAACTCAATGTAACTACAACACATCCTCACAAAACCCATGTCACAACACAAACTTAGAAATGGGTGTCTTAGGGATCATAAAACACCATAGGGTTCCAATATTATGTCTACTGCCCTCAACTTCTCTAACAGTTCTATTTTATTTCCTGTCTTACTATGTAGCCCTGGCTGGCCTTGCAACTGAGCTGTTCCTGACGCCAGAATGCTGGGATGAGAGACAAACTCCATGTGCCCCGCTCAGTAGATCTTCATAGATTCAGTTCCCCCCTCCTAAAATATTGATAATGCAGAATGAGATAACTCAGATTTAATACTGAATTGTTATGATTCACTTTTACATATTTAAAAATATCTCTGGAACCACAAACCCAGGAGAGTTTTAAAAGGGAAAGCTAATAGTGAGTGCTGATCAGGTCCAGTGTTCCTATGTCAGTCTTCACTATCTGAGTATACAGGAACTACATGGGGAAAATCATGAGTTATTTAATGAGGCTGTAATTCTCTGTTTAGCTATTATTTAAGTATTACTCTAAAATCAAGAAACATTTTCATACTTACAGTACTTCTCAACCTAGCAAACCCATTAAATACAAATAAAAAACAATAAAACCCATAAGATAACCACAGCAGGTTCTGAGCAGAGAGTCCACAGAAAATGGTTCTGTTTGTTTTTTTAATTACTCACACACCATTTCCTGATAAATTGCTCTAGCTTTGACAGAACAGCAAAACTCAGGTATAAGTAATGTCTCTGCAGAATGGCAGCAGAGCTAGAAAGATGGCCCAGCAGTTAAGAGCACTGGCTGCTCTTCCAAAGGACCTGTGGTTAAGGCCCAGCAGCCACATGATGGCTCACAATTGTCTGTTAACTCCAGATGCAGGAGAGGGGAGGGGGAGGGGAGGGAGAGGGGAAGGGAGGGTGGCACCAACAGGCTACCCTACCCTCACAATTCCATATATAAATGCACCAGCTACTCCTAAAGGCTTCATGTCTCCGTCTCTCTGATTCTGCTAGGAAACCACTTAATCAAGATGAAGAGTCCTTGTTCTAACTGCCTAACAAAAGCGAGAGGGGAAATCCAGAAATAGTACCTGGAACCTCAGATGTCTTAATGTCCTAAAATGTCTTAGATATCTCAGAGTATTTTGAACAGTAGCAATGCCAAAGGCCATGTTAATGTGAAGGGAGGGGATGACTTCACCGAGTTCCAACCCTAGATCAAGAACTACAAGCAACTATAACTGCTGGGAGAAGGAAAATGAACCTCTACCATGGAGGCGCCCCTTTACTGGTTGTTCCATGCAGAATGGTCAGCTCTGAAACCATACACACACAACAACAGACTCAGCAAGCTATATATGTAGTGTCTATATATGTAGTGTATACATATGCATACACACATACATATACATACATATATAACAATAATAATAATTAAAGAAAAAGAGGCAAGGCCGGGCAGTGGTGGTGTACTCTTTAATCCCAGCACCATGGAGGCAGAGGCAGGCGGATCTCTGTGAGTTCAAGGCCAGCCTGGTCTGCAAGAACTAGTTCCAGGACAGGCTCCAAAGCTACACAGAGAAACCCTGTCTCGAAAAACAAACAAACAAACAAACAACAAAAACAAAAGGAAAGAAACCCAAAAACCAAGGGAAAAAAAGAGGCCATTAACTTAAGTGTGTAGAGAGGACACAGGAGGATTTCGAGGGTGAGTAGGTAGGGGATGGTGGAGGGATGAAAAGGAAAGGGAAAGTGTTATAATTCTACTTCAATTAAAAACATAAAAAAGTGCTGATACATGTTTAATATAATGAGCATTCATGAAGAATATATGTCAGTGTATAGATATATAATTATAAACTTGCTAAATAATAAAAATCTCTCAGTACAGAAAAAAAACAACAAATGATGAAAAGAAGTATGGGTTATAGAGTAGATTAAGTTTCAAGCAGGTTAGAAAAAAAGACAACTTCGAAAATCAGTAGACTCCTAGTAATCCTAGTATGAAAGGAATCAGGATTCCTTAATTACTAAAACAGCACCTAACAGTTCTTAATTCCATTGTTGTTTGCTCAAAGTTCTTGAATACGGCAAATACTTCTGCAGACATTTTCTTTTACACAGGAGAGATAATATTTTAATGATGTACAATTTCAGGATCCTAACTATTCTGAGATGATGAAGGTGAGATATAATGATGATGTGGTAAGGAAGAGGCTGAACAAAAGATGGAAATGTTCTAGACAGCAACACGAAGAACAAGAAAACCCTGAAGTCAGCAGAAAGAACCCAGTGTGCAGACACAGAGGCACCATGCACCTAACAGCCCTAATGTAGCCAACAGTACCTAAGAACCACATTCTCTCAGTTGACAGCTAGTAAACTTTTTTATTTAAAAAAAAAAAGAATCTCTCTGTGTAATCTTGGCTATCCTAGACTTGCTGTGTAGATAGAAAAGGATGGCCAAGAACTCAGCTATCCTCTCCTCTGTCTCCCAAGTGCTGGGATTGCAGGTGTGCATCACCACACCTCACCTTAAAACAATGTTTTTAAAAACCTACTTGCTCTATGAGCATTTTAATAGGACAAATTTCAATCAATTTCCCTGTATAGAATGTAACTCATTTTCCAAGACATGCTTCCCATTCTATACAGTGAAAGCCTTCAAAGCTCCTTCTGGCATGCACCTATAAGGCTACAGCTAATGTGAAAATTAACAAAACACAATGTAAAACTTAACAAAACTGCTAACAAAAATACTCAGTCATTTAAATACCCTTTTCTTCCTGAGCTGGGGTGTTGCATTTGCCTAGGAAACACCAGACCCTAGGTCCAATGCCTAGCATGGGGTGAAGATGAGGGAGCAAAGCTTTCTGACCCCAGTATTTAAATGTGGGTAACAGATGTACCTTCATGTATACCCACAATATCCTATGGTCTGTGCTAACTGGAATGCTATCAATACTTATGAATTTTATTACATAGAAAGTAATGAAGTGGTTAGGAAGGAGAAAAGCAAATGGTTAGGCTATGTTAGAAATTTTCAATCTGATCATTCGACATTCTTTTAATAGTTAATTTATAGGTTTTTAAAATATTTAAATTAGTATAATTACCAACAAAGAACTTATAACATGAGAGTTATCTGTATAAGACTATGAATAAAGTATTGTGATATGAAAGTGGTATCTTAAAGCAATCATCACACCAAAAACTGGAAGGAATTTTATATAATTAGGACAAAAACAACAAAACAAAACAAAACAGACATTTAGGCCAGCAGATAGTATTATAACTTGTTTTGTGAAGAAAAATTTGAGTGACTACTTGATATTTAGATATATCTATGATAGGGCTAGGATTAAAGGTATAAATGATTAGTGCATAGAGAAAATGCCCATGCTTGGCTAAACAGAGTGAAGCACGTCTTCATCTCTTACTTTAAAAAGGAGAAAGAAAAAGCAGGAAAAGGAGAGAAAGAAATAAAAGAAAGAAGAAAGGAGGAGAGATGAGACTAGAGAAAGAAGAAACAACAACTTAGAGACACTTCTTATTATAGGAAATGTATGGGAAAGTCAATAAACTTAATAAGGACTGAATAAAAACACTTAGGAATTCTGAACAACTGAAGAACTTGAGGGTGGAGGGGAGTTCTAAAAATCTGCAGAAATTGTCTGTGCAGCAGCTCTCCCAAGTCTCAGGCCAAGTCTGCCATTCCCCTGTCACAATATCAATACCAGGGCACTGTTACAACACACAGTGGTCAGCACCTCTGCAGTTTTATGGACATGCTGCCTTGTTTAATGAGTTAACAAAAGATCTGAGCACTCTATGGGAAAGACTACTTATTAAAAATATATTAAAATTAAAATTAGTAACAAAAATGTTTTACTTGCCCCAAATTCATGAAAAGAACATAAGGGTTCAAGATGTAAAGGATCACAGGCTTTTTAACATATGCATTATGGCACCTAAAAATATTGAAATGAGCTCTCTAACTCACTGTGGACGTATCAATGACACTTTTCTCTCTTGCATCAATGTCCTCGTCCTCATCTTCATCACTGAAATCTGCAGCTGCATTTTCAAGGAACTTGAAATTGTCCAGCACAGAGGCAGAATCCGTTAATTCAGATTTTCTGGTTTAAAAAACATATAACCATACTCAGGGAATCTTTAAAAACATCACCATAAAAATGACTTGATAGGTTTCAGTAGTTTATGTTTGTGTTACATAGGATCCCCTAACTATATCCTGACCCTCACTGACACCCATCTAACACAGTTCTGTGGATTAACTGAAAAGGTAAAACAGAAGTGTTGAGGCACTTCAATCACATCTACTTAGAAGAGCAGCTCTAGGGTAGAGTCCCCTTCTGATTCAGCACAGATTGATCTTCATGTCACCCTCACTGTGTTTCTTCAAATACAAATATACCTATTATTTTTAAATAGCACTGCCTCCATATTTCTGTATTGATTCTCCTCTGCAACTCTTCCTTTGACTCTCATGTAAGTGTCCATAACTATGTAACAAATCTACTGCCTTAACTTAAAAGGTAAAACTACAACTATTCGCCTGGTCTACAAGAGCTAGTTCCAGGACAGCCTCCAAAGCCACAGAGAAACCCTGTCTCGAAAAACCAAAAAAAAAAAAAAAAAAAAAAACAAAAAAAACACACACACAAAAAAACAAACCTACGACTATTCATAGCATGCATATCTTGTATGAGGATTAAGAGACATTTTTTAAAGGTCTAATGGAATTTATTTATAAAATTTGTATTTTAAATTTTTGTCTAATTCTACAGTTTTATGTTTCAAGTAACAGGAACTATGTTTTCCCTATGAAATTTACAGAGTTCAATTGACCATTCTTTTAGCCTTCGACATTCACAGAATCTGTTTTTTATTTAATGAAGATTTATGACATATGTCTCTATTAAAAGTAATCTCTATTTGACTATGTTCATAAAATAGTTAATTAAATCAAATAGTTCAAATAACTTGAATTTTCACACTTAATCTACTAATTCAAAATATATGTGTATGTGTGGGTATATACATATATTTAAAATAGATATTTTCTATCAAAGGAAAAGATAAGGAACAATATTATGCTATAAATGAAATGATTAAAAAAGACTTTCTGATTTATGGTTCATCAGTAAAACATCATTTTTACAGATTTGTATTTAATTTCAACAACATCTTTTATGAGATTGTAATAGTGGTTAACTGAGCTTCAAGATACTAAAATCTGTTAAGTACCTAATATAAAGCAAATAAAAATACCTTAAATAAAAATTAAGTTCCTGAATTGAAATAATTATAAAGGCTTTTAACTAAATGAAACTTTTAAATTATAACATTTAATTAACTAAAATTAAATTATTACTAAGTCACCATTTAAAACCTCAATGCCTTCCATACCAAAAATATTCAATAAGAACTGAATTTATAGCTACAATTTCCAGTCAAAATAACTCACCCAATCATTGCTGTCTCTTTAACTTCAGCCTCTGTGCCATTTATAACCGAATCCTGGTTTTTGTCATCTTCCCTGTCAGTGACATCACTTGAAAAGCCCAACAATGCTCGCACTCTTTTGGATTTCACATCTAGAATAGTATCTGTGTAGCCAACTTCCTGGAGATACCTGCACAAAGACATCCTCACAATTCAGTCACACAGGAATTAGCATTGTAAAATTTAAAACATAAATAAAAGTATTTCTTCAAACTCACTGACTACACAGGGTTTAACAGAACAGTACTATGTCAGTAAGACTTGTTAATAATATTCCAGCTGCAGATGGAGCTGTCTCTTGCAGTACCAGCCTCTATAGTCACTGAGAAAAACCAAAGAACTATACAATAACACTATTCATTTATCTGAAGAAGAAACTCTTCTTCAATGTATTTCAGAGCACACATTTTTCTTTAGGAAGAATGGAACAATCTCCTCCCAAACTCTACCACTACTATTTTACAATAACTGCTTTAGTTGTTTTTGACATTTCTTATTTGACATGTCATTAACTGAAATCCAGAGAGAATGCTTCTAAATAGTTTCTTTCCATGGCACAGAAAAGGATAACATTTTTCATAACAGTCACTTGTAGAAGAGACAACGGAATTGTGGGGCATGAGGTATACAGACTCATATGAATGTGTGTAGTTCCAGGGAGTCAGAGGCACAAAAAAAGAGCAAAGTTATATCTGGCACTAAGCCCATTTTCTGTCACTTCTGTGATATGCAGCCTTACTCAAGCTGTTTCTGTTCTCATCAAGGAGCCCATGATGAGAACTCTACACCTGACAGTCCCAACATTAACTGTTAATAATGATGTATTTCAAAGACCAGAACAAAGGAAACGGCATGGATATCACATATAGTGATGACATGCATTTATTTATCTAGTAGGTGTGCACACTACTGAAGGGAAGATGAAAGCGAGGGTTGACAAAACAGCTGGGTTAAACTCAGCTGACTTCAGGCTTCCATTTTTACAGTCTTCAGAGCTAAGACACCACACAAAGTTATGTGATCAAATGGGATAGTACATCTTAGGAAATCAACATGCTCGTTTTTCAGTCCCACCCAGCATCTACAGAAAAGTTTTCATGTGAAAATTTGAAGGAATAATTCCTACTTGCTGAATTTAATCAGACATTTTTGAAACTACTATAACATTTTTAGGCTTATTTACGTGTCTAATGTCTTGCGTGCACATGTGGATGTATACCGCATGTGTGCCTGGTGTCTGCAGCACTCAGAACACTGCATCAGATCCCCTAGAACTGCAGTTATAAATGGTGGTGAGCTACCGTGTGGGTTCTGGAAACCAAACCCACAGCCTCCAAAAAAGCAGCCAAGGCTTGAAACTACTGGGGCATCTCCAGGCTATTTTTCTACTTAATATTTGGTATGTACCTCACTTTGTCAACAAAACTAAATACAAATTTCTGTTTCAAAACTGCTTTGCCACAGATGTTCACTTCATTAAGCAACTAATCCATAGCTTACTGATAAAATTTCACCTTTCTGAGAAGTAGGTAATGAATCTTTTGAAGTTGGAAAATGTCTTAATTTACTATTTAAACACTTCTTATTAACAAAACAAAAACACATGCTTGGTGTGGCAACTCACAGTACCAAAAATATTTACAGTACCAAAAGTAAATTTAAAAAGAAAAATACATGTCGAATTAAGACTAAAATGAAGGGCTGGGCATTGGTGGCTCACACCTTTAATCCCAGCACCCGGGAGGCAGAGACAGGTGGATCTCTGAGTTCGAGGCCAGCCTGGTCTCCAGAGCGAGTGCCAGGATAGGCTCCAAAGCTATACAGAGAAACCCTGTCTCGGGAAAAAAAAAAAAAAAAAAAGACTAAAATGAAAACAATAATGAAAATCCACTTAATATTTTAAATTTTTTTCTAACTTTATCTAGATAAAAGACAGGTATGAGATAATGTGATATTCCTTTTCTATAGTCAAAAAGAATGGATGACATTAATCTACTTTGAAAAACTTAGAAATAAACTACTAATAAGCCATCCCAAAAGTCCAAAATTGAATAAATTTCCTTTTACTTTGGCATAAATCTATATACCAATTTACAAGACTACAGGTCCAGCCTTCAACTTGACATCAGACCCTTTGTAAAATCCCAGTTACACATTTAGGGGAAATTATGTATTAGGCAGCACCTGCAAAATACAGGGATCCACAGAGTTCTTCAATGTACTGAAAAGGCTTGTAACAGAAATGTACATGGGAATCCTTGTTGGTTTGTAGTAAAACATCTATGTTTAGAGAGTTTATGAAATGAGAATAATAATGACAGAATTCTTTTAACTACATAAATTCCAACAATGTGGAGAAATGTAAATATGAAAAATGAATAGTATATCAATTAAGTTTTTTTAACTACCTTACTAATTACTACTTTCAGCAGTAGTATAATACAAGAGAAACTCATGAGTTAAAAATACAAACAAGGGGGCTAGAGAGATGACTTATAAGTTAAGAGCCCTAGCTGTTCTCCTAGAAGCCCTGCAACCACATGGTGGCTCACAACCATATATACTAAGATCTGGTACCCTCTTCCACCATGCAGACATACATTCAGGCAGAACACTATATACATAATAAATAAATAAATCTTTCTTTAAGAAAAGGCATGAACAAGTTTTTTTCACAATCAGCAAGCTGTAGGTTTAATCTTGGGTACTTACTGTCTGAGAAGCTGCCGGCCTTGTTTCCACATTAACTGGCTATTTTGCTGTGGCTGCACCTCTGTTTCATTGCCTTCATCTGGAGAATATTAAATCATAATGAAAGTGACTTATTTGACATGTTTGGGCAATTTATAAACAGTTTCCAATAAAGATTATAACTGTAATTTCAGGAGCTATGTTTTAGGGCAATAAGAACTGTTTTAACTCAAATTTTGGTAATAAAACTCTGTATGATTAAGTTATCTCTACTGGATTCCCTTTAGAGCAACAAAATTAAAACTAAAGATTTTTTTTCGTTCACTTTTTACTAGGTTGAGAATTTTCCTCCAGGACAAAGACCTACCAAATCATGTTGCACATGAGAACCAAATAGAAATATTATAAAACCTAGAAATGGTAATAAAAGTAAAACAAGCAAAAACCCCATATAGTCTGATGTAAATATGTAAAGAAATAATCTCAGAGCTGTGTTGTGGTAGCACACACTTTTAATCCCAGCACTTGGGAAGCAGAGGCAGGAGGATCTCTGAGGTTGAGGCCAGCCTGGTCTACAGACTGAGTTCAAGGACTGCCAAAACTACACAGAGAGACCCTGTCTCAAAAACAAAACAAAACCAAAACGAACAAATGCAAGAAATTATTTTAGCTGGGCATAAAATACTGGCCCTGCTTAAAGCCGTGGGTTCTATCCCAAGCACTTCATGAAACCAGTGGCACAAATTTATAATCTATACTGGGGAGGTGGAGACAGCAAGATCAAAAGCTGAAGACCAGACTGGGCTCTCAATCTCTTAACAGCTAAGCCAACTATCTAGCCCCAATAAAGCTCTTTTATGCACAGCAACTAGACCTTTGTACTACTAAAGAGCTCTAAAAATTGTATGGGGGGGGCTTAAAATAATTGCAAATATATACTCTTGTGCACATACACAAAGCAGTGTGTTTCATCAAAGCACTGATTAAACACATAGCTTTGAATCAGATGGTGTTAGTCTTTTGAAAAAAATTGTCCATTTATTCTTTTTAAATATTTTTTTGGGGGAGGCTAGAGTTTTAGGGTCATGGTTCAATCTGTAAAGTGCTTGCTATATAAACATGTAGTTTTGAGTTAAATGCTAGCATTCATATTTCAAAAACTAAAATATTCTTAAATAGCGCCAGTCATGTCTATATTGCCACCACTGGGGAGATGGAGACAGACGGTACCTGAGGCTTATTGCCAGTCTGTCTAGCTGATTTGTGAGCTCCAGATTCTCAGAATGGAGAATTCTGCCTGCAGGACACTATGCTGAGCACACCACCAGACAGGCCCTCTTTTAGGGCTCAACCTGCTCAGTCCAACCCCTGCTCTGGGCCCTTCCGATCACTCCCACTGCCCAGTAAGAGACTAGCTCCCTTGTGCTCTGTCCCCTCAGAATCCTTTGATTAAAGACAATGGCAACTTAAAAAAAAGAATAAAATATACAAGAATATCTGGATACCACATAACCACCAAATCTATGAATTATGGACATAAGGGAAGAAAAAGAATACCAGGTCAAAAAAAAAGGAATTCCAGGTCAAAGGCATTGAACACATCCTCAGTAAAATCCCAGCAATGGATGCCCACAAAAAGCAAAGGACCAGAGGAGAACTCCCCACACCATGTCATAGCTAAAACACTAAATATACAGAAGGGGGGGGGCGGCTAAAGACAAATGAGATAAGGCCAAGGTAGATATAAAGATCAGGCCATGAGAATAAAGCTGGCATCTTGATTGGAACTTTGTGACTAACAACTGGCCCTACAGAGAATACAAGGGAGAAAGACTAATGATGACAAGTTAAACAGGTATGCAAAGTAAGACTACCACTGTGGTGATAGTTTGTTTATAACAAATAAAGCTTGCCTGAAGATCAGAGTGCAAAGCTACCCACACTAGCTTTCCACAGAGACCAGGCAGTGGTGGTGCACACCTTTAATCCAGCACTCAAGAGACAGGCAGACAGATTTCTGTGAGCTACATGCAATTGATCCAGTCTAAAAGAGAAACAGAGCTCACACAAAAGTGACCTCAGCACTTGGATCCCACTCCTTTGATCCCAGCACTACAGAGGAATGTAAGGCAGGAGGAGACAGGAGCTCAGTGCAGCCTGAGGAGCAGTGCACTCAGGAGCAGTCTCAAGTTCAGTGAATCGCCCCCGCAGTCTGAGCATTGGGAGAGGTGAGAACGCTCTAGTGGCTGGTCACTCTGCTTCTGTGATTTAACCCCAATATCTGTCTCTGGGTCTTTGTTATTCACATATCACATGTCACAAAATCAGCAAAACAACGGTGATTAATACCCATCTCTCAATAAGAGCTCCAAATATCAGCGTCCTCAAACCCCCCAATCAAAAGCCACAAATGTATTAGAACCAACTGTACCAGAAAACAGGGTCCATCTTTCTGCTGTTGACAAGAACTACACCTCTAGCTCAAGGACAGATACAGCAATTAGAGTGCATAACCATCCATTAGAGTGAATGGATGGATGGAAAGTAACTACAACCAAATGGACCAGGAAACAAGAATCTTCTGTTATACCACTGCTACTCTAACATTGACATCATGGACATCACCCAAAACTGTAAGAGAATTTTATTCTGATCAAACAACCCACAGAGCAATTATAATTCTAGGCATTTAAGCACCAAACTCAGCACATCTAAATTCATGAAATACGAGTAAACAGTAAGACTCAGATTAACTGAAAGTAATGACAGGTGACTTCAACTAACAAAAAATAAAAAAGTTAAATGTCATCAAGTACAAAATGGACTTAACATGTATCTACAGGATATTCTGCCCAAACATATAGAATACACATTCTTTTAAACAATCCATTGAAGTTTCCCTAAAATAGACACGTTCTGGGACCCAAAGCAAATCTCAACAAATTTAGAAAAATTGAAATAACTCCATGTATTCTATCTGACCACAATGCAATAAAGCTTACTATCAATAACAAGAAAACTTAGAAAACACACGAAGTAATGGAGATTGACTGAAAGCACAGTAAGTACTGAGCTGGTGTGCTGGCACAGAGGCAGGCAGATCTCAGTGAGACTTGCATGGTCTTACAGAGAGTTCCATGAACACAGAGGCTACATAGTGAGACCCTGACTGAAGAAAACAAAACAACGATGAATGCACCACTGAAGAAATGAAGAAAGAAAAAAAATACTTGGAATGAAACTGAAATGAAAACACAATATACCAAAACCTCTGGGATAAAATGAAAGCAAACTGAAGAGGGAAACTTATAGCTTTAAGTACCTACAAATAAGAATAGAAAGCAGAAAGAGGGAGTGGAGAGGGGCTCAGCAGTTAAGAGTATGCACTGTCCTTCCAGAGGATCCTGAGTTCAGCTCTCTGCATCCACAAGTGGCTCACAGTTACCTGTAACTCCCGCTCCAGGGGATCCAACGCCCTCCTCTGGCCGCTACAAAACCTGCACTCATGTGCACATGCACATGTACATCATACACACAGTTTACAAATAAAAAAATAAGGAAAGAATAAGAACTCAAATAAGTAACTTAAAAACGCACCTCAAAGGCATGAAAACCCCAAAGCAGTAGGTAGAAAGAAATTATCAACACCAGACCAGAAATAAATGAAATGGAAAAAAATACAAAGAATATATGAAATGATGAGTTAGTGCCTTGGAAAGATAGGCAGGATTGACAAACCCTGAGTTGAATTAGCTAAAAGACATAGAAAATTCAAATTAATAAGATTAGAGGTCAGCAGAGAGACAACAGATATCAAAAAATTCGGGAAAATCATAAGAGCATATTTGTAATATTCTGGAATGTAAAGAAAGACTATTACAGTTACAACCCATTTTGGAATGCTTCTCCAGTGTACTCAAATGTGGGGAAAAATGGGAAGAATATGAATTTCTGAGTCAGATAAGCCTGAGTTCAACTCCATATTCCACATCATTTAATGACTGGTTAACCTCAGGCAAAAATTTTCCAACTTCCTGAGTTTAAGTTTTGCATACATAAAATGAGAATAACAGTATCTTTGTTAAATGATTATTTCAAGAATTAAAGTTAATGAAGCCCTTAGAATTATGGGTTTTAATAAAGGATAGAATGATTGCTAATACCTCCTTCACTAGGTGAATAAGAATTACATCTGAAATATGACAAAAATTAAGTATGGTAATAGATTTGGTATAATTTTCCTCACACTTCCTTTACAACTGCCAACAAACAAACACTGTGTTTCTGTTAAGTAAGAAAGTACACCTAAGGGGTCAAGTTTGCTTGCTTTTTGTTTGTTGGCAGTACTGAGTATTGGGCCTAATACATACTAGGCATACACTCTAACTGCAGAGGCATCATGCTTAAGGGATTTGTCATTTGCCTTATGCTCTTGAAACTCAGCATGTCTATAGTTCTGCTTGGTTACAGGATTTCAAGGACAGCACACACTTTGTTTTGCTCATGCCTAAAGTTTCCGTTAATACAAGGAAGACACAGTAAGACGTGAGGTTGGTGCATGCTTATGTCTTAACCATCTACCACAGGCAGAATACAGGCAGAAAATAGTGAACTAAAAGAAATGCAAATGAAGAAAAACAAAGTGTTACAAAAAAACGATCTCATGAGACTAAATGGTTAGTACCCAAAAAACAAGACGGCAAAAGATAAGATGCAAATATATACTAACTTATAGTTTCGTTAACTTTTTAATACTTAAACTTCCTTTATAAGTAGCTTACCAGAATCATAGCTTGGAGGCTTCATGTCTCCCTGATTTAGCTCTGTCCCATATTTCAACTTGTGGTACTTGGCTCTAACAAAGAAATGAGAAAATACAAGCCACGTTAAAACATAGTTAAGTAAGCTTTAAGATATATAAGAGAAGTTCTAAGTGTGCAAAAGTCCTGGCTAACCATACCTAGAACTATCAAAGGCTCTGAGATTTCCAGGGTGTCAAAGTAACATGGAACAACAACAACAAGAGATTGCCTTTTTTGTTGTTGAATAACCAACTGTCATTATAATGAAACAAAAGGATAACACTAGGAATAAAAAATAACTTCATTTTATACCTAGAATGAACCATAAAATTCTAGTTTCCGTTGTATTCAAATTTTCTTGATGACTTTAAGCTGAAGTATATCAATGAATAAAAGAGGTTTTGTTTTGTTTTGTTTTGTTTTTTTGAGACAGGGTTTCTCTATAGCTTTGGAAGCTGTCCTGGAACTAGCTCTTGTAGGCCAGGCTGGTCTCGAATTCACAGAGACCACTTGCCTCTGTCTCCCGAGTGCTGGGATTAAAGGCGGGCACCACCAACGCCCGACAAGAGGTCTTCACTGTACAATTTAATATGTTAAGGGTAGCCTTTCCCAATATTTGAGTTTATCTTAAAAGGAAACATTAACCATATTGTTATGTGCCTCGCTGGGTGCTTACAATTCACTGGATATTCTTATGGTGAGCCATCAAGCATGACAAAAATCAAGATGAAATTATCCTTGTTCAATGAGATATTCTAAGTATTTCCCTTAGTTAACATACACTTTGTCTTTAGTCAGAAAAAAAAAAAAAAAACAGGATTAGGAAGACTGTCTAATTTCCTTTTAAAGTTAGCAGAGTATTATTATTTTCAGCCATTGATTTTAACCATCTCAGAACCACACAAATGAAACAAGAAAAATGATCCAGATAAGGAGATTTTGTTTTGTTTTGTTTGTTTTTTGTTTTTCGAGACAGGGTTTCTCTGTGGCTTTGGAGGCTGACCTGGAACTAGCTCTTGTAGACCAGGCTGGTCTCGAACTCACAGAGATCCGCCTGCCTCTACCTCTCGAGTGCTGGGATTAAAGGCATGTGCCACCAACACCCGGGTAGGAGAATTTTTTTTTAAAGATTAACTAAAAACAACAACAACAAAAAAACCCCACATATGCTAATATATTTGCATATTTAACTCTTTTTCTCCATAAAATAAAGCTTTTTGTAAGTAAATATCCAAAGAGTTTAGACAGACAACAATAAAAATATAGAAATAAAACAATAATTTTCAGAACCAAAGAATGAAGGAAAAGGCAACATAGCCAAATAGAAAGCATTTCCTTCTTATAAAAAAAATGACTGCTGTGCATGTGGTGGATTGTGTGTATATGGTGGGGTGTGTATGGGGGTGTATATGGGTGTTTGTGAATGGTGGGGTATATATGGATGGCGAGGTGTGTATGGGGGTGTATATAGGTGTTTGTGTATGGTGGGGCATGTATGGATGGCGAGGTGTGTATGGGGGGTGTAAATGGGTGTTTGTGTATGGTGGGGTGTATATGGTGAGGTGTGTATGGGGGGTATATATGGGTGTTTGCATGTGTATGGTGGGGTGTATATGGTGAGGTGTGTATGGGGGGCGTATATGGGTGTGTGTGTATGGGGGGTGTATATGGGTGTTTGTGTGTGTATGGGGGGTGTATATGGGTGCTTGTGTGTGTGTGGTGGGGTGTGTATGGGTGTGTGTATACAGTGGGGTGTGCATAGGGGTCTGTGTATGGGTGTGTGTATACGGTGGGGTATGTATGGGGGTCTGTGTATGGTGGGTTGTATATGGGGGTTGTTCTGGGTAGATGGCTCATCAGTTAAGAGCACTTGCTACTCTTCCTGAGGTAACAGTTCACAATGATCTGTAACCCTAGTTCCAGGGATACGAAGCCCTCCTCATCACCAGGCACACATGTGGCATACATACATACATACATACATTCATATATACACACAGACAAAAAATACACACAAAATAAAAAATACGTTAATTTTTTTAAAAAATTGATGGCACACATAAGGTTTCATATAATTTTAAATTAGATAAAGAAAATTATTCACTCTGATGTATGTTACCAAAATCCTTCATTGTTTTTCAATAACCATTTTGTAGTCACAGAGAACAAACTATTTTTTTTTTAATTTACTAGCTTTTGTATACAGAGGAGTTTTAAGACAATTTACAACATTATAAGCACCAAATTATCTAAAACATGCTTTTCCATATTTCCAATGTATCTCTTAAAACAATGATTCCATCACTGAACTAAAAGTGTCCAAATCTACTTCTATATACTTGAAATGATCAGAAGGCAAGCTGCGGAGACATTAGCTTGTCTACAGTTATAAGAAAGTAAACAGGTTCTTAATGCAATTGCCATTCTTTAGATTTCCAGAAATATTTCATCTCCATCTCCCATAAGACAAAGTAATACTAGCTTCTTAAATGTCGCATAACTGGCTTGACGATGGATAATAGTAACATTCAAATAAAAGTAGCCTCAAATTGTATGGCCTTATTTATATGATGTAAACACACATTGAGAAAGCATTTCTCAATATAACATGCTGCCGTATAGTGCATTCTAGTGGTCTTAGAAAAAAACTGCAAGAGAAGTTATTTTTAAAATAATCAGAAAACATTATATACAATATATGGGACAAAACAGTCACATTATCAGCTATTTCACAAAAATTGAGACCAAGACAAAATATGTAAATAACTGTTATGTTTAGGATAAGTTCTGGCTCCTACTATATGGCTGCTCTTCCAGAGGTCCTGAATTCAATTCCCAGCAACCACGTGGTGGCTCACAACCATCTATAATGAGATCTGGTGCCCTCTTCTGGTGTGCAGGCATACATGCAGGCAGAACACTGTATATATAATAAATAAATCTTTAAAAAAAATAACTCATAAATAAAATGGGAGTAAAAAAACATGGCCAATCACATCTTAAATGCTGAATGCTTTGTGTGTCTATATGTGTATGCACAAGTGAGTGCACTGGTGTGCAAGCTCATAAATGTATGTATAGAGGCCAGAAGTCAAGGTTAAGAATCTTCCACTATCATTTTGTACACTGTTTTTTGAGACAGGGTTTTCAATGAACTCAGAGCTCTCCATTTCAGTTACATTATCTAGTCAGTAAAACTCCAAGTGCCTATCTATGCCCCCATGATGGGGTAAAAGCTAAGTGCTACTGTGCCTGTTTATTTTTTTTTTGGGGGGGGGTGGGGGTGAGGCATGGGGATCTGAACTCATGTCCTTATACTTGCAAGGTAAGCACTTTACCCTCTGAGCCACCTCCCCATTCCCTAATTTCAACAAACCATTGAATCCTTATCATATGCAAGCTGGTGTGCTGACTGCTGGAAGTAACCTGCAGCTTACAGTGAGGTAACAGCAAAAACAAGAGGAAAATCAGTAAGTATTGCAAACTGACATAAACGTTGTAAGCATATATCTGAAGAATGTGGACAAAGAATTATCTAACTCTGCAAAATGCAGTGTCCAATACAGCTATAGAAAAGGCAACATGAGATTTTAATTAAACCTCAATCAGTAAGATGCACAAGATATTTCTGTCTAGCACAAATAACTGCTGTGTTTAGGACAAGCTCTGTCTCCTAAAACATAAACACCCAGTAGAGCAAAATGCTACAAACACTAGGTTGAGTAAGCAAAAGAATGAGAAGGAACAGAATTCAAAGAAGACATTACAAAAAAAAAAAAGTGCTACTTACATAGGAATAGCTTTGAAATTAACCAGGTTATTTTAAAGCAGGAATATAGCATGATTATTCCTTTTTTAATTTGGAAAATTATTTCTATTACCTAGAAAATGAATTAGAATTTGGAAATAAAAAGGCAAAAAGACAGTTGGACTATCACAGTAACCATAAAAGTAACAGTGAATATAGAGAAAAAGGAAACATGGGAGAAAGTTTCAAAGTCAGTTTTACATAGATCTGAAGTTCCTTAGAATTAAAATTGATGAAAAATGCCAAACAAGCCCTGTACTACTGAAAAGAAGTGTGTAACCCCTGTTTTTTCTATAAGGTCTATCATGTGCTAAGCAAAGCTCATCGCTAGGTGGATAGTTCATTTAAAAAGACTAATTGATCTTCACTTAGTTGTTTATAGGTGAAATGGCATGATATTGGATCACCTTTAAAATGGACCAGGGCCATAAAAATGTTAATTGGTTGTGAAGGTATCAAATCAAGTGAACTTTTAACATCAGAATGACCATTCTAACTGTACAAAAGTTAACTGAGGTGAATGACCACACCAGCGTTTGAGTGGCTACCTTAATCTTGCGGCATGATGTTTCTATGTGTGACTTTACAAAATTAAATTAGAAAAATAGAGCAGGGCAAAACGAGCGACAAACATAGTAACTGTTAAAGCCTGCAATCATGTGTAGAGACAGTTTAAACTTATTCTAAGGAGTTTGTTCAGTGGATAATGTACTTGCCCACTCAGTGTAAGGACTTGAGCTCAGATCCACAGAACACACAAAATGCCAGAAGAGGAGCTCATGTGTGTAATCCCCAGAAGCTCATGGACCAGGGAGCCTGGCACAAGCAGTGGTAAACAGCAAAAGATTCCATCTCAAACAAGGAGAAGGTGAGGTCCACGTTCAAGGTCGCAATCTGACCTCCACTCATGGACCATAGCGCGCGCGCGCACACACACGCGCGCGCGCGCGCGCGCGCACACACACACACACACACACACACACACACACACACACACACACACACACACACACACAGTATAATATGTGCATACTTGTACTCAAACACAAGAACATTCATATACATAATTTTTAAGTTGCTCATTTCTCCACATTTTTGTTTCGAATGCTTCCAATCCAATTTTTTTAATTCCTGGTATTAGAAAATTAATTCCAATACAGAAATCACTGGAGCATTCTAGAGTTCCAAAATGTATTTGTAATACCCAGTATTTAAAGCACTAGAAAAATAATCTTGGACTGAAAAGAAATCAAATGCTCCATGATACAAAGAACATACTTTGTATTTGTTACATTAATACCCTCAGGGGCTGCAGGGGCTGCAGGGGCTGCAGAGATGACTCAGCAGTTAAGATCACTAGCTACTCTTCCAGAGGACTTGAGTTTGATTCTCAGCACCCACATGGCAGCACACAACTTTGTGTAACTCCAGTTCCAGAGGAATCCAACACTCTCTTCTGGTCTCTATGGATACCAGGCCCACACATGGTGCACGCAGGCAAAATACCCATACATTTGAAATATAACAACTAAGAATAATAATAATGAATCTTTTCTTTTCTTTTTTTTTTTTTTTAGTTTTATTGCAGCAGTGCATGGTGAGGCATGCCTGTAATCCCAGCACCCAGAGACTACAGGGACTCTAGGCCAGCCTCAGCTACACATCAAGGCTCTGTCCAAAGGGAAAATAACTAATCAAACTGAACAAGTGCCACTGGATCAGAAAAACTCCCAAATCACCCCACGAACACCCAAAGGACCAAAATTAGTTTTGATCTCTCTGTTAAAGAAGAAAAGAAATCCTCCTGTCCCTTCCCTCTGCTTCTTCCTGTGACCTGGCTCCTGTTCTTGCTGTGTCTGGGGAGCCATCCTGTCAAGGACATCAACAGGCACCAATGGGCAAGCCCAATGACTACACTCAGTCATAGCTTGCTTTGAGACTGCTCTGGCATCTGCTGGTGTCTACCCCCCTCTCCTTCCCCTTCCCAAACACTGACTCCTTTATGGCTCTTCCTCCTTATCCCTTCCCTAATGTGCCTGCTTCCAGGCTCCAACCAGTTTTCTCTCCTTTGATATGCCTCACTATCCTTCCACGTTCACCCATGCTTTTTAATTTGTTCTACTGCCTCTCTCCCAAGATGGAAACCTGGGAGTCATTCTTGACTTTCCCTTCTCTCTATCTCAGGATGCCATCTCCACATTTTTATAACTCCACATTTTAGATTCTTTGTACTTAGAATGTTTTATGGCAGATACTGCTATATTCCAGCAGGTACTACGTTTATCGTTTCTCATTTATTATAATGTTACTGCCCGGATAAGCAGATCTCTCTAGTACACTCCCCAGGGAGATATTTCTAAACTGTATGTCATGCTTAAAACTTTGCTCTAGCCGCATGACCCCAGCCTGGATCACTATCAGGACATCTGAACAAGTAACAGAATTACACCAACATTAAGTTTCATTAATAGGACATGGTGGCTAGATAAGAGAAGGTTCTTGCTCTTAGAAAACACAGAGGGAAAAAAAAGGAAAAAAAGAAATTATACATTAACTAGTTAGGAGAGAGTTAAGCAAATAATTTAGGGAAAAAACAACAGGCCCATTGACACTGACTATAATTAAGCAAAGATAAACATATAGTTTGGCAAACTTGAGTAAAGAGTATAAAAGAATTCTTGTAATTCTCCAATTAGCTCAAGATCATTTGATACAAACATTTTGAAAGTTTTCCAGGTTTCCTACCACATTTGGGGTGAACGTTTGAACTCCTCAAGTAGACTCCACAATCTGACTCCTTTGCACCCATCTCCACTTGCAGTCATCAAACAACAAAGCCCACTCCACTCTAACACCCTGCACACACATGATCTCTGAGTACACAGCTTGCTTCTAATGTGGCCTCTCTCTACCTTCTACATTGTCTCACTGGTGAGGCATCTTATCTGTCATGATGCTGCTCAAGCCTCTTAGGGATGATGGTGCAGCTGTTTCCTCCTTTCTGACCCCACTATGTATCAGATACATAGTTCTACCTCAGGCCCCAGCACCTCAGTGCACTTCTGCAGTTTACAGGTCTAGATATGAGCCCTCAGGTGTGTGTGTGTTGCCTGCACCTCCCCTCCACACACATTTCTGGTAACTTTAGTATTTGTGTGTTTCAGTTCTACTGCCTTACTATAGATAACAAAATAATAAATAGTACAGGCTTTAGATTCTGTCTGGAGAGATCTAACCTGTAACTCTACAATAATTACTTAGTTTTAAGTCTCTGGGTCTGGACACTGTGCTAGTTTGTCAACTTGATACAAACTCCAGTTATCTGGAGAAGAGGAAACCACAATTAAAGTACTGTCTCCATCAGATTGGTCCATGGGCCCAGCCTACTGTGGGCACTGCTACCCCTGGCAGGTGGCCCTGAGTTGTATAGGAAAGCAAATGAAGGGGTTGGAGATGGCTCAGAAGTTAAGAGCGCTGGCTGCTCTTCCAGAGGCCCTGGGTCCAATTCCCAGCACCCACATGAAAGCTCACAGCTGTCTGTAACTTAGTTCCAGAAGATCCAATACCAGGCACATATGCGGTGCATAGGCATACATGCACACAAAAGGCACACATATGAATAAAAATAATTATATTTTTGAAAATGAAGGAAACAAACAAAAACCCAAGCAAATGGAGCAAGCCAGGAAGCAGAGTTCCTCGTGGTCTCTGCTTTAGTTCCTGCCCCAGGGTCTTGCCTTGAGTGCTTACCCAGACTTCCTTCAGGGATGGACTATGACCTGGGACTTCTAAGATAAAAAAGAAAAAAAGAAAAAAAGCCTTCCCCCACCAAGCTGGTTTTGGTAGGTTTTTTATCACAGCAACAGAAAATAAGCTAGGACACACACTACTTGAAATAGTACATTTATTACTGCTCTCATCTCCCTCACTTCTAGGAAAGCCTACAGTGAAGACAGCTTAAGATCTCAAAATTTGTAAATTACAAACTTTTAAAAATGTTTTTCTTTCTATCTCCCTATGTCACTTTCACCAACTGGAAAAACCTCTTGTATATCTTGTTAATGTTATTTTATGGTGGTTTTACATACAGTCCATTTGCCAACTTCAAAATGAAACAAAAAACAGTGACTATCAAAAATAAGGCAAAAATTTACTAAAACAGAGAATTCTAATCCCAGGCTATCAAATGTTCAGATTACTGAAAACAATGAGCTACTTCAGAGTGCTGATAAAAAAAAAAAAAAAAAAAAATCTGAAGACTATCCGCTAAAGAAACTAAATCCACATGGTAATTTCCCAAACTCTGACATGTGACCTATTTCCCTTCACTTATGACCCAAATGTAACACTAGCAAAATCACAAGGCAAGCTTTCCTCCAGGGAGATAAGGGTATCTCACAAAGGGACACAGGAATAAAATTTCTTTAAAAAGTCTATGAAAAGGTATTGTCAATCAGAGCAATTTTTTTTTTTCTTAAGAAACTATATGAAACTGAAAGAGAGCAGTGGTGGTGCACACCTTTAAACCCAGCCCTGAGGAGACAGAGGCAGGAGGATCTCTGTGAGTTCGAGGCCAGCCTGGTCTACAAAGCTACACAAAACTCTGTCTTGAAAAATCAAAAACAAAGAAAAAGAAAGAAACTATATCAAACTGAAAATTATATCATAAAAAAGGGAGAACCATTATAGAAATTTCCTTTACAATTAAAATATAATTTTACTCTATGGATGAAAAAAAAGAAATAAAAAGGAAAGGACATGACAGCTCTTCGGTATGATGGAAGAGAAAATTTATTGTAGATAAAAAAGAGTGTAGGTAGAGGCAGGGACATCTGTGAGAGTCCAGAATGGACAAGACATAGGTAGGTATGTGGGGGGGGGGGTGAGTTGGGTCAGGAGGTCAAAGGTCCAAAACAAGGGGCAGGTAACCAAAATGTCTGGATTACATATGAAGAACCTCTGGTGGAAGGGCAGCCCAGCCCCTGGGCTGGGGAGTTCAGGGTGGAGGTGGAGTATACCAGCCATATCCAGTAACAGGTAGGGACTGAGAGATGCTGGGAGAACCTGGAAGCCAGGTCTGGGAAGGAGGGCACCGAGACTGAGACCCAAGAAAAACAGATAAAACTATATAAAACACAGAAACACAAGAGTGGGTCATGACCCGTAATCCTGGTAGATGGGGGTTAAGATGCAGAAGGATGAAGTGTTCAAGGCCAGCGCTCTGTACCCACTGAGTCTGAGGCTAGGTTGTATGAGACCCTATCTCCAAACAAACAAACCTAAATAAATAAATAACAGAGAACAGGAGGTGGAGTGGGTAGAAACGGATGCCAGTCTAAGTCTAGGAAGAACATAAGCTGTATATAAGAAGTAGAGTGTGAATAAATAAATGTGGCTAGCATGTTTTAGACCACATAAATCACCTTACTGAAGTTACTGTTACTCGTGACAAGGTAAACATATTGCAATCATACATAAAATGTATATTCCCTACTGGGGTTCCAGAGCACATGGAATTAAGATATGACTTTAGCTTAGAAATGGTAGAATAATAAAGATAGTTAGGACAGAGAGATGTTGCTGAATTACCTTTCCTGCTTCAGAGCATATTCCAACA
Source organism: Cricetulus griseus (assembly GCF_003668045.3). Classification (NCBI taxonomy): domain Eukaryota; kingdom Metazoa; phylum Chordata; class Mammalia; order Rodentia; family Cricetidae; genus Cricetulus; species Cricetulus griseus. Next base: position 5,331,715 of record NC_048600.1, on the reverse strand, counting down.
TTTTGATCCTCCTCACAAGATCTTTCTTCAAGTTTTCTTGACCTTTCCTCTCCCCCTGAAGGAAGGCAATCTGGGCCTGGAAGGGAGAGAAAGGCAAAATTCCATTCAGAACAGCTACATTTAAAAAAGAACTTTTAGAATAGCAATTGATAAAAGTCCTTTTCAAATCTGTCACAATGCAAACTAAAGAAGTATTACCTGAAAGGAAGGAACTCCTAATTTGAAAAAAATGTCCACAGGAGACCTATGTGCAGTGTATTTGGTGTGTGGTCCCTATTTTCCCTAAGGACCTACAAAACAACAAACGGCACAAAAGAGATGTGCAGTTTGTCCAAGGTATGAAATACCTTGGAAGACACTTCATTTTTATAAATAATGAAGCCAGGAAGGTAAAATGACCAGAACTCTCATAAACTCTTCCAAATTAAGAGTTTTATTGTCAAGAGGAAGAGAGTTAAACATCCCCAGCATGGGAGGAAGAAGGACCCCTTACCCACTACCTGCCCCTCACTGAGGAGATAACAGCAACTAGTAAGTAGATGGTGAGGAAGACAGTCACTTGTGGGGGGCAGGTAGGCACTGGTAGGTTACCCAGGCTTCAGTGGATGGACCCCATACACATGGGCCTATGGGCAGCACTATCTGGACTCTGTAGGTAAGACATGGAATTGTGAGGAAGATAGGATATTATGATGGGGACCAGTGGGGGGATGGTGGGAAAGGAAGAAAAGCATGCATGTGCCATACACATGGAAAAGGGAAGGAATTAAAGAGGTGCTGGAGAGAAGACTCAATGGTTACAGAGGCCTGGTTTGGTTAAGAGAACCCAAATCAGGAGGCTCACAATCATCTGTAACTCCTAACTCCAGCTCCGGGGATCTGATGCCTCTGGCTTCCATAATCACACATTCACATGCACATACCCGCACCCTACAGATACACACATCCATGTGATAAAAAATAAAACAAATCTTTAATACTAAGATGTTACTATTTAAATATGTAATACTCATAGTTACTACTGTTTTAAGAGCTAAGCAGAAGATATTTTGTTAAGGCAATAGAGAGGTTAAGGCTCCATAAGAAGACTAAAATTGCATGAATTCAACCTAATACTATGTAACTCAAAGTTCAAAACCCATAACCAATAATTTCATTTAAGGGGGGTGTCCTGGAGAGACGGCCCAGTTGTTAAGAGCATTTGTTTTCTTCCAGAGGACTGGATTTGGTTCCCAGTCTCCACATGGTGACTAGCAACTGTCTATTAGCTACAGTTCAAGAGGATCTGACACCCTCTTCTAGCCTCTGCAGACACCAGGCATGAATATGGTGAACAGACATATATTCAAGCAAAATATCCATAAACATAAAATAAAAATAAACCTTTAAAAAAAAATCAGGTGTGGTGGCACTCACAGCACTAGGGAAGCAGAAAGGCAGGCAGATCTCTTTGAGTTTGAGGCCAGTCTGGGCTCGGTAGCCTGTTCTCGGCCAGCAAAGGCTAGTGAAAGGCTCTAAACCAGAGGTTCTCCACATGTGGGCTGCAACCCCTTTGACATAACTTTATGTCCAACAACATTTACATTGTGAGTCTAACAGTAGCAAAAGTACAATTATAAAGTAACAGTGAAAATAATATTATGGTTGGCGTCAGACTTGAAGGGTCAAAGCATTAGGAAGGTTGAAAACTACTGCCTAAACAAACAAAACCACCCCCAAGTTTATGAAAAATGTCTCCCTTGTCACCACTAGAGCCAAACTCTAGCAATGGTGTTAGAAGTAAAAATGCAAACACTAAGAAAATGACAGTTCTTAACTAGAATAAAAAAGAGAAAAAAAAAAGCAAGTTTTGGTTAGAGTTGGTAGCTTTGCATAAAAACAAGTTCACTAAAAGTTCTATATCAAAAGAAAAAAATCATTAAATTGATAAAACAAATTCTCTAACATGAGCAAAAATGATTCACTGAGTGAAATAAACATTTACTAAAGTAGGAAACAGTATGTGTTAAATTTGTATAATAGGAATACGTATAAGAAAGCAATGACTTGGGGCTGGAGAGATGGTTCAGAGGTTAAGAGCACCGACTGCTCTTCCAGAGGACCTGAGTTCAATTCCCAGCAACCACATGGTGGCTCACAACCATCCATTATGAGATCTGGTGCCCTCTTCTGGTGTGCAGATATACATGAAAGCAGAATGTTGTATACATAATAAATAATAAAATCTTAAAAAGAAAGAAAAAGAAAGCAATGACTCACCGGTCATTGGTGGCGCACGCCTTTAATCCTAGCACTCGGGAGGCAGAGGCAGGTGGATCTCTGTGAATTCAAGGCCAGCCTGGTCTACAGATCGAGTTCCAGGACAGCCTCCAAAGCAATACAGAGAAACCCTGTCTCTAAAACAAAACAAAACAAAAAAAAAGTTCACTTACAAACAGAACTCCTGTAATATTTGGTGTTGCTTATCATTAGAAAGCCCCAAGAATTCTCAATGTTTTCAACCCACAACATTACTTGTCCTAGGCTACACTATAGCTTAGTGTTTCAGCATTTATTCTGATGACTACGATGCTAAAACTCTGAGGTGGTGGGGTGCAGATTAACACAATTTCTACCAAATGGAATAGATTCCCCACTCCTTGTTCCAGCTCCTCTTCCCACTCAGTCTATAGAAGACCCCAGCTCCCCACATCTGTGCTTTACCTTTGCACTTTGTCTCTCCCTCCCCATAAGCACCTTTTACTATCAAATTCTACCAGTCCCACTCAGAGGTGACTCAGCTCACAGTATTATCTCCTCTGAAACACAAAATGCACTATTTCCTACAGGAAAACAAAACAATATTCTGTATTAATATGCAATTAGTACTTTAAGAAACTTATAATACATTTCACTTTGTTTAAAAATCCTCCATCAGAAATAATCTATGTGCCAGGCAAGGTGGCACATACCTTTGATCCCTGCACTTGGGAAGCAGAAGTAGGTGGATCTCTGTGAGTCCAAGGCCAGCCTGGTCTTCAGAGTGAGTTCTAGGAAAGCCAGGGTTGTTACACAAAGAAACTCTGCCTCAAAAATCAAAGCAAAAAAAAAAAAAAAAAAAAAAAAAAAAAAGAAATAACCTATGTTCTTAAGTAAGTTTAGAACACAATTTACAATAGGAGAATTTTTCAGGTCACTATTGAAAGGTTCAGGCTTTGACACTGATCGGCTTTACCTCTTTAAGAGACAGACCCCGCCCCCTGACAATACTCAGGGCATGTGCAAGAAAACGTGCTACATCATCATCGCCACGTCACCCATGATGACTCTGGACATGCGTGGAACTTCAGTGGGCATGCGCAGTCTTCCCTTTAAAAGCTCCAACTTCTCTCTCTGCTTCCTCTCTACTCACTCTCTCACCTACACGCTCTCTCTGCCTCTCTATGGTGACCGGCTATGGCGGTCAGCCATTACCCCTGTTCCTCTTCTCTCTTAGTCTCCCTACTCTGCCAGGCCATATAATAAACTAGTCAACATGTCTTATCTTAAAGCTTTCTCTTTTCCTTTTTTTTAAATAAAAACATAACAACTCTACCAAAATACTCTGGTCAAAACAGCAATATTCAGAAAAAAAATGGAGAAGGGAAAAAAAGTTAATAAGAAAAGAGATAGCCAGATATGGCTGTGCATGCTTGTAATTCCAACATGTAGAGACTGAGGCAGGAGAATTACCATGAGTTCAAGCCCAGATGGGTTACACAACAGTATAAGGACGATCAGTACTTGATAGCAAGACCTGCTTTAAAAACAAAAGCAGAAGGGAAGAAAAAGGAAGCAGGCTTTGCTAAATAGAAATTTCAGTATTTATTTGAAAATAAGTTAAGTGCACGTACTGATAAGAAACAGACCAGATTAGTTAGAAAACATTCACTCCTGGTGGCTAGTTAGCAAGAGGAATTAAAAACATACTTGAAAAATAATTTCATTACCAGAAAATGTTTCAACAAGGCAAATCAGCCAAATAACAAAAGAGAAAAGAAGGGGAGGGAGGGGGAAGGGAGAGGAGGGAGGGGAGGGGAAATAAAACTAGATCAATAATTAGCAAACAGGTTGCTATACAAATGAAGAGCATAAAAGAGATATTTTAACAAGCCCACATAGTATGTTGTGAACATTAATGTCTTTTAAAAGATTAATTTCTAAATGCTGAGTGCTGGCTCAGTGGTTGAAAGCACTAGCTGTTCTTCCAGAGGCGCCAAATCACCTGTACCTCCAGCCCCAGGGCATCTGCACCTCTGGTTGTGCAGGCACCCGTCCCCACACACAGAAACCCACATTCAGACACACGTAATTAAAAATGACAAAAAGAAATCTTTAAAAAGATAAATTTTAGGGCTGGAGAGATGGCTCAGAGGTTAAGAGCACCGACTGCTCTTCCACAGGTCCTGAGTTCAATTCCAACAACCACATGGTGGCTCACAACCATCCCTTATGAGATCTGGTGCCCTCTTCTGGTGTGCAGATATGCATGGAAGCAGAATGTTGTATACATAATAAATAAATAAAATCTTTTTAAAAAAACACACTGCAAAAAGAGATAAATTTTAAAGCTCAGCAGTTGTGGTGCACACCTTTAATCCCAACACTCAGGAGGCAGAGGCAGGAGGATCTCTGCGAGTTCGAGGCCAGCCCGGTCTCCAGAGTGAGTTCCAGGATATCTAAAGCTGTTTCACAGAGACCCTGTCTCAAAGCCCAAAAAAAAAAAAAAAAAAAAAAAAAAAAAAAAAAAAGTTATATTTTTAAAAGACTATTTTTTAAAGAAAAAAGCTAACTTTATTATTACTCAATTATACTACTATATATAACTATATACTATATATAATCACTGTTAAAAGATTAAGGATATATGATAATAAAGGATGACAATTGAGAAAAGCAGATTGTAATCAACTTCCTCAAAACTACGCAGGTGTAGCCAGATGGGCCTGGTCTGAAGCCTAGCCTGTATATGGAGTTTCCCATTTGCATTTATTTTCACAAATAATATCAGCCTCCAATCTGTTTTCCAGTGTTGTCAAATTCCAGTCTCATGAAGCCCAGGCTGGCCTCAAACGCACTACGTAGCCAAGGATGATCTTATAACTCCTGATCTTCCTGCCTCCACCTCTCAAGTACTAGAATTACAGGCATAAACCCATGTACCTGCCTCCATTATTCCTGTTTTAGCACGATAGTTAGACTCAACAAATCCCTGCTGACTCTATTTTAATTTTTACATTTATTTACTTCATATGTGTGCGTGCATGCAAGCACGTATGTCCTTCTGTTTATCCTATGGAGGTTAAAGGACAACTTGGAGAACTTGGGTCTCATCTGGGTTGGCACCAGTGCCTCTACCTGCTGAGCCTTCTCCTCCCCCTTCTGCTGAGTCAGGAACTATCTTGTTCCTACAAGAAACATTGAGAACACTGCATTTTCCTAAAATAAAAGAAAAACCAATAACAAAAAGTCACTTCCAGCTTTTCCACAGTGACTTTCACAAAGTACTTGTCATATACCTGTCCTGCCCTAACAGTTCTATAGCATCCAACCCCACCCAGCATGTCCTCTGAAACCTTGTTCTGCTACCCAGTGGTGGCAAATAACTTTCCTAAACTTCAAATTCCAAAATTAGATTTATTTTTTTTTTTTAACTGGTTGTGTAGACCAGGCCTCAAACTCACAGAGATTCTCCTGCCTTGGCCTCCTGAGTGTTGGGATTAAAGGCATTCACCAACATGCCCAGCCCAAAAATACAATTCTTTAAAAGCTTAAATTACCTAAAAGATGTTTACCCTTTTACATGGGAGTTTACTTAATAAATAACCAACTATCTCAAAATATTTCACATCACTTCACTTAATAAATCCATCAATGCATTTTTGTAAGCATAAGGCAGACAAATGACAAGAAGGCATGTCAATAGACAAACACATAAACACGTAAGTAGTTCCATACACGCAGATGCTTTACAGTCATCTGCAATATCATACTAAGTCTTTCGATAAAATTAAAAGGAAAAGCCCACAAGGGCCTTAAAGATGTCAAAGTTCTGAGTTCTGACAGACACTTTCAGCTAAGTAGGTGGCTAGAAAACAAAACAAGAAAATCAGAAGGTGTTTCTGATTATATCAATAATGGTCGCAATGTGAAGGAAACCCACTAAAAAGAGCCCCGGAAAGAAGAGGAGGAGTGTAGGCAGTGGACACTGCCTGTGTACCCAACAAATCATGCTGCAAAATTGAATGAAACTAGATCCCTTTATCTCAGCCCGTGCAAAAATCAATTCAAATGGATAAAAGGCCCTAATGCGAAACTGAAACTCCAATGCTGCTGGGGCAATCACAGGGAAAACACTCAATATACAGGCAAAGGCAAGATTCTGAAAAGGACTCTAACAATTCAGAAACACAGAGTAACCAGAAGTGACAAATGGAAGTGCATGGAAAACAAAGGAACCGAGACCGAAAATCTTCACCAGCTGGGATCTGACAGGTGATTAATAGCTAGGCTATATAAAGAACTCAAGAACTTAAACTCCAAAAGCAATAAAAATCTGATTAATAGATGGGCAAACAAGTCATACAGACACCTGTTCAAAGAAGCATAAATGGTTAATAAAAAAAAATAACAAAAAACCAAACAAACAAAAACTAACTGTTCAATGTCCTTAAGAGATCGGGAAACCAAAACTCTACGGAGATTCCATCACACCCCAATCTGAACAGCCATCATCTAGAAAACCAAAGTGTGCTGGGGAGGAGCAGGAGAGAAACCTGAATACAATGGCAGGAAGAAATAGACACCAGTGCAGCTACTGTGGAGATCAGAGCCATAAACAGACCCAGCTGTACCACACACAATCAGAATCAGCACACAAGAGAATCCCTGCATATCTACATTTACTGCAGCAATACCAGTAACAGCCAAATTTCAGAATCAGCTTAGATGTCAACAGATGAATGAATAATGGGCCGCACGCGTGTGTGCTTGCGTGCGTGTGCGCGTGCGTGCGTGCGTGCGTGCGTGCGTGCGTTGTGCGTGCGTGCGTGCGTGCGTGCGTGCGTGCGTGCGTGCGTGTGTGTGTGTGTGTGTATGATGCTATTTGCGGGAATATGGAGAATATCATATTAAATGAAGCCAGGTAAGAAGGCAAATATAGAGTGACTTCTCTCAGATGAGAAATCTAGATTTACATATACTCATACACAAGAGATTGGTGTACAAGTGGTACTATATGGGAGAAGACAGGAAGGGAGAATGTTATACAAAGCGAAGGCAGATATGAACCAAGTACATTACATGCACTTATGTCATATTGCAGCATCATTTTGTACAGTGAATATACACTAAAAACTATGAAGGGAAATATGAAGAGATCACCACTCAGAGACCTTATTAAACTTATGTATAGAAATGAAAATATACCTAGCAGAATCTCTTCATTTACTTTGAGAGGGGCAAAGTCTCGCTTTGTAGGTCTGATTGGTCTGGAATCCAGGACCCTCCTGCCTCAACCTCCAAAGCACTGGGATTACAGGTGTGTACCACCACTCCAGCTAAGCTTCAATATTTTTATACACATACACAAAGCTTACAAGTCAATTTATGATAATGTACCTGCCTGGAGTCAAGTCTGTGAAAAAATGCACAATGGATTAGAATTGAGATTTTGAGCCGGGCGTTGGTGGTGCACACCTTTAATCCCAGCACTCGGGAGGCAGAGGCAGGCGGATCTCTGTATCTCTAGTTTTAGAAATGATGCCAAATGAAATATAGAGAGGGAATTGTGTGTGTGTGTAGTGCTGATGAATTAAAATTTAAAAAAAAACAAAACTAAAAACAAGAGATTGGAAAACCATTGGAGCTCACTAGCCAGCCAGCCTAGCCTACTTAACAGGTTCAAGACAAATGTAGTGAGAAACCTGGGGAGTGGGGAGCATCTGAGGAAAAGATACACACACACAGAAAGAAAAGGATTTTGAGAGCTGGATGTGGTGGCATGTGCCTGTGATTGAAGCACCTCTGGGGTTGAAGCAAGATCCAATCTGCAATAAACAGGAAAGGCAGACTTTAATACATGAGAAGTGAATGGATGGTGGGCAGCTGCTGGAGGAGGGGTCCATACAGCTGGCTGTCACACTAAGTCTCAAGTCTCACCATGCAACCGAGAGCCAAGTTTTTCTTGTCTTTAGAAAATGGGCATCACTTTCCTCAGATAATCCACTCACATTGTTTTCTAATGGCACAGCTCCTTTGTAAAAGTCTCTTGGGAGACTCATCACAGACCAGGTGAGCGACCCCCTGCTTTTACCCAACTGTCCTAAGCTCCATTCACCCAGATCCCTCCAGGCTTGTCCCTGCTTGAAACAGACACGCCCAGGCAGGGAGGAGCTCCCTGAATCCGGGTACAGGCCACCCTTCCTTCCGTTTCCATGGACCGATCCGCCAGGAGAGTGAAGAGACTACGAGGAGAGGCAAGAACATCCAGAGCTTCAGACATTGAATTCCTGGCCCCCACACACTACAGTGTAACAAGAGGAGATAGAGAGATCCTACCTGCACTCACTGGAAAAAGATATGGGAAGAAGACAGAATAAGAACTCGCTCAACAACAGAAAGACCAATATGACACCACCAGAATCTAGGGACTCCACTCCAGCAAGACCTGAAAAGCACAACATAGTGCATGAAGAAGAGATGGACCTCAAAAATTATCTCAGCAAGATGATAGAGACCTTCAAAGAGGAAACAAGAAAATCCCTTAAAGAAATAGAAGAAAAAGCAAGCAAAAATTACACGAAATGGAGGAAAAGACAAACCAAAAAATTCAAGAAATAAACAAATCTCTTAAAGAAGCTAAAGAAACCCAAGATAAAACAACCAAACAAGTGAAGGAAGCTCTTGAAACAGTTCAAAGCATGAAAGCTGAATTAGACACAATAAAGAAAACACAGAATGAGTCGATGCTGGAAATGGAAAAAGACTGGATAAATGATCAGGATCTAAAGACGTGAGTATAACTAATAGAATCCAAGAGACAGAAGAGAGAATCTCAGCTATTGAAAACTCACTAGAGATATACATTCATCAACCAAAGAAAACCTCAAGTCCAACAAATCCCTAACACAAAATATCCAGGAAATATGGGACACCGTGAAAAGACCAAACCTAAGAATAATAGGTATAGAAGAAGGTGAAGAAACACTGCTCAAAGGTACAGAAAACATATTCAACAAAATCATAGAAGAAAACTTCCCCAACCTACAGAAGGATATGCCTATGAAAGTACAAGAAGCTTATAGGAACCAAACAGACTAGACCACAAAAAGAAGTCCCTCCGACACATAATAATCAAAACTCCAAATCTACAGAATAAAGAGAAAATATTAAGAGCTGCAAAGGAAAAAGGCCAAGTAACATGTAAAGGCAAACCAATTAGAATCACACCGGACTTCTCAATGGAAACTCTGAAAGCCAGAAGGTCTTGGATAGATACCCTACAAGCACTAAGGGAGCATGGATGTCAACCCAGACTACTGTACCCAGCAAAACTTTCAATCATTATAGATGGAGAAAACAAGATATTCCATGACAAAAACAGATTTAAACAATACATATCCACAAATCCAGCACTACAGAAGGTTCTAGAAGGAAAACTCCAACCCAAGGAACATAACTATATGCACAAAAACACAGGCAATAGATAATCTAATTTTGCCAACACAAAAAGAAGCAGGAGGGCAAAAACCATACACAATGATACCACCAACAATAAATCCAAAACAAACAAGAACCAACGAACAATGGACATTAATATCCCTAAATGTCAATGGTCTTAACTTACCCATAAAAAGATATAGGTTAACAGAATGGATACGAAGACAGAATCCATCCTTCTGCTGTTTACAAGAAACACACCTCAACTTCAAAGACAGGCGATACCTCAGAGTAAAAGGATGGGAAAAGATTTTCCAATCAAATGGCCTCAAGAAACAAGCCGGTGTAGCAATCCTAATATCTAACAAATTGGACTTTAAACTAAAATCAATCAAAAGAGATGAAGAAGGGCATTTCATACTCATCACAGGAAAAGTCCATCAAGATGAAATCTCAATCCTGAACATCTATGCTCCAAATACGAAGGCACGCACATTTGTGAAAGAAACATTACTAAAGCTCAAACCACACATAAAACCACACACACTTATAGTAGGAGACTTCAACACTCCCCTTACACCACTAGACAGGACCACCAGACAGAAACTTAACAAAGAAACAAAGGACCTGAAAGAAGTTATGACCCAACTGGGGTTAACGGATATCTATAGAGCACTCCATCCAAACTCAAAAGAATATACCTTCTTCTTAGCACCACATGGCACCTTCTCTAAAATTGACCACATAGTAGGCAACAAAGCAAACCTCCATAGTTACAAAAGAATTGAAATAACCCCCTGTATCTTATCAGACCACCATGCATTAAAGCTAGAATTCAGCAACAATACAAATGGCAGAAAACCTGCAAACTCTTGGAAAATGAATAACACCCAATTGCACCATTCCTGGGTTGAGGAAGAAATAAAAAAACAAATTAAAGACTTCCTAGAATCTAATGAGAATGCAGACACAACATACCCAAACTTATGGGACACTCTGAAAGCAGTGCTAAGAGGGAAGTTCATAGCACTAAGTGCCCACATGAAGAAACTAGAGAAAAGTCACATCAGAGAACTGACAGAACAACTGAAAGCACTAGAGCAAAAAGAAGCAAACTCACCAAGGAGGAGTAGACGCCAGGAAATAATCAACCTGAGAGCTGAAATCAATAAAGTAGAAAGTAGGAAAACATTACAAAGAATCAATGAAACAAAGAGTTGGTTCTTTGAGAAGATCAACAAGATAGACAAACCTCTATCCAAACTAACCAAAAGGCAGAGAGAGAGCACGTAATTAACAAAATCAGAAACGGAAAGGGGGATATAACAACGGACACTGTGGAAATCCAGAGAATCTTTAGGTCATACTTTGAAAATCTGTACTCCACAAAATTCGAAAATCAAATGGAAATGGACAGTTTCCTGGATAAATATCACTTACCAAAATTAAATCAAGATCAGATTAAATCGACCCATAACCTCAAATGAAATAGAAACAGTCATCAAAAGCCTCCCAACCAAAAAAAGCCCAGGACCAGATGGCTTCACTGCAGAATTCTACCAGAAATTCAAACAAGAGCTGATACCAGTACTCCTCAAACTGTTCCGCACAATAGAAGCAGATGGGATATTGCCAAACTCTTTCTACGAGGCTACAATCACTTTGATACCCAAGCCACACAAAGATAAGACTAAGAAAGAGAACTACAGACCGATATCCCTCATGAACATCGATGCTAAAATACTCAATAAAATATTGGCTAATCGAATCCAAGAACATATCAGAAAAATCATCCACCACGATCAAGTAGGCTTCATCCCAGGGATGCAAGGATGGTTCAACATACGAAAAACCATCAATGTAATCCACCATATAAACAAACTGAAAAAGAAAAACCACATGATCATCTCACTAGATGCTGAAAAAGCCTTTGACAAAATCCAACATCCCTTCATGATAAAGATCTTGGAGAGAACAGGAATAACAGGAACATATATAAACATGATAAACGCGATATACACCAAACCAAGAGCCAACATCAAACTAAATGGAGAGAAACTCGAAGCGTTTCCTCTAAAATCAGGAACAAGACAAGGATGTCCACTCTCTCCATACCTCTTCAATATTGTACTTGAAGTTCTAGCTAGAGCAATAAGACAAGAACAGGGGATCAAAGGGATACAAATTGGAAAGGACGAAGTCAAACTTTCACTATTTGCAGATGACATGATAGTCTACATAAGTGACCCGAAAAACTCTACCAGGAAACTCCTACAGCTGATAAACACCTTCAGCAAGGTAGCAGGATACAAAATTAACTCAAAAAAATCTGTAGCCCTACTGTATACAGATGATAAACTCAATGAGAAAGAAATCATGGAAACATCACCTTTCACAATATCCACAAGCAACATAAAATACCTGGGGGTAACACTAACCAAAAAAGTGAAAGACCTATACAATAAGAACTTTGAGACTCTAAAGAAAGAAATTAAAGAAGATACCAGAAAGTGGAAAGATCTCCCATGCTCTTGGATAGGCAGAATTAATATAGTAAAAATGGCAATCCTACCAAAAGCAATCTACAGATTCAATGCAATCCCCATCAAAATCCCAACACAGTTTTTCACAGACATTGAAAGAACAATACTCAACTTTATATGGAAAAATAAAAAACCCAGGATAGCCAAAACAACTCTTTACAATAAAAGATCTTCTGGAGGCATCACCATCCCTGACTTCAAGCTCTACTATAGAGCCATAGTTCTGAAAACAGCTTGGTATTGGCACAAGAATAGACAGATAGACCAATGGAATCGAATTGAAGACCCAGATATTAACCCACGCACCTACGAACACCTTATTTTTGACAAAGGTGCTAAATCCATACAATGGAAAAAAGATAGCATCTTCAACAAATGGTGCTGGCACAATTGGATTCAACATGCAGAAAATTGCAGATTGATCCATACCTGTCACCATGCACGAAACTTAAGTGCAAATGGATCAAAGATCTCTCCATAAACCCAGCCACACTGAATCTTCTAGAAGAGAAAGTGGGAATAACCCTTGAACAAATTGGCACAGGAGAACGATTCCTGAACATCACGCCAGAAGCACAGACACTGAGGTCTGCAATCAATAAATGGGACCTCCTGAAACTGAGAAGCTTCTGTAAGGCAAAGGACACAGTCAGTAAGACAAAACGACCACCCACAGAATGGGAAAAGATCTTCACCAGCCCCACATCTGACAGAGGACTGATTTCCAAAATATACAAGGAGCTCAAGAAGCTAGCCACCAAAACACCATACAATGAAATTAAAAAGTGGGGTGCAGAACTAAACAGAGATTTTTCAACAGAGGAATCTGAAATGGCTGAAAGACACTTAAGAAAGTGCTCAAAATCCTTGGCCATCAGAGAAATGCAACTCAAAACAACTCTGAGATACCACCTCACACCTGTCAGAATGGCTAAAATCAAAAATACCAATGACAACCTATGCTGGAGAGGATGCGGAGAAGAAGGAACACTCCTCCATTGCTGGTGGGAGTGTGAACTTGTAAGACCACTTTGGAAAGCAGTATGGCGGTTGCTCAGAAAAATGGGAATCAATCTACCTCAAGATCCAGCCATTCCTCTCTTGGGTATATACCCAAATACTGCATGTCCATACAACAAGGACATATGTTCAACCATGTTCATAGCAGCATTGTTTGTAATAGCCAGAACCTGGAAGCAACCTAGATGCCCCTCAACTGAAGAATGGAATGAGAAAATGTGGTACATTTACACAATGGAGTAATACTCAGCAGAAAAATGCAATGGAATCTTGAAATTCGCAAGCAAATGGATGGAACTAGAAGAAACCATCCTGAGTGAGGTAACCCAATCACAAAAAGACAAACTTGGTATGTACTCACTCATATATGATTTTTAGACATAGAGCAAAGGTTTACCAGCCTATAATCCGCTTCCCCAAAGAAACTAGAAATCATGAATGACTCTAAGGGATAAATGGACCCCAGGAACGGGAAGTGGCATGAACTCCCGAGCTAATCGAGAGCATGAGGGTAGGGGAGTGGGTGCTGCCACAATTAAGAGCACAAGAATAAGAGTAGAGAAGAAATGGAGGAGCAGATATATTGAGTTGGGGGAAGAATAGAGGAGAGAGAGCAGGATGAGAGATACCATATCAGAGGAAGCCACTATAGGTCCGAGAAGAGATATAGAACTAGGGAGATCTCCAGAGACCTACAAGGATGATACGATCTGACAGTCCGGGCAGTGGAGCAGAGGACAGCCTAGAAGCCCTTCCCCTAGAATGAGATTGATGACTACTCTCTATGCTATCCTAGAGTCCTCATCCAGTGGCTGATGGAAGCAGAGACAGACATCCACAGAAATACACTGAGCTGAAATCTGGAACCTAGTTGAAGAGAGGGAGGAATGAAGAACGAAGGGGTCTGTACCAGGTTGGAGAAACCCACAGAAACAGTTGGCCTGAAAAAGGGAAAGCATATTGACCCCAGACGCTCTTTGGGAGGCCAGTACGGGACTAATCCAGGCCCCCTGATCATGGATGCCAATGGGGAGGCCCCTGCACTCCTGGGAGCCTCCGGAGGTGGACTGGTGTTTTGCCCTGGTGTGTGTGGGGAGACTATGAGAGCCCATCCCACTTGAAGGGATGCACTCTGTCTCTGGACACATGGGGAAGGGCCTAGGCCCAGCACAGGAAGATTTGGTGGACTTGGTGGAGCCCTGGTTGGGGGCCCCACCCTGCCTGGGGAGTGGTGGGTGGATGGGGTGGGAGGTAGGTTGGAGGTGGGGGAGAAGGAATGGGGGTGAGGGGAGGGAGAGGGAGAGGGGAATTACATGTGAAGCAAGCCTGTTACCTAACTTGAATTAATAATAATAATAATAATAATAATAATAATAATAATAATAAAAAGAAAAAGAAAAAGAAAAGTCTCTTGGGAGCCGGGCATTTAATCCCAGCACTGGGGAGGCAGAGGCAGGCGGATCTCTGTGAGTTCAAGGCCACCCTGGTCTACAGAGAGAGTTCCAGGACAGCCTCCAAAGTAGTGCAAAGAAACCCTGTCACTGACAAGAATGTGCCAATTAATCTTTCCATCTTCTGTGCCATGGTCCTGGAACTGCTACCCTCATCCCCTCAGACTCACACACTAACCTCCAATGGAACAACTCATAAAAATGATGCTTCCCCTGGTTTCTAAGCATTCAATCTGTCTGAAAGAATTCGAGTATCAAACACAGAACTGTGAAAGTATGAATCCCTCTCCAGGACAACTCTGACAATCAGTTCTGTCCCTTCACCACATGGATTCCAGGACAACTGTGAGAATCAGTTCTCCCTCTACCACACGGGCTCAAGGGACTCAGGTCATCAGGCTTAGTGGCAGCACCCTACCTGCTGAACCCTATTGATGGCACTTTTTGTACTGCAGTGTTGTATCAAAGCTAGGGTCTTTATACATGCTAGACAAGTGTTCTACCTCTGAGCTACATCCCCAGCTATGAACCCTGCTTACACAACCTTGTCATTTCCTATAGGAATTGTGCTTTTCATGGGTTGAACTTCCACAAATACAGCATTCAGAACCTTAATCTCCTGGGGTCAATTTTAGGATTTTAGATTTTAGAATTTTGATCTTTATGTATTTCAACATTCAAGAATTCTAGCAATCAAATTATGCCTTTTAGATATGGACTGTTATCACCTACTTTTTAAAAAAACAGATTTATACTTTGGGAAAACACTTCAAGTTGATACAGATAGCTGTCATCACTGTCATTAATACAGTTAAGAAAAAGCCAGGTAGTGGTGGCACACGCCTTTAATCCCAGCACTCGGGAGGCAGAGGCAGGCGGATCTCTGTGAGTTCCAGGCCAGCCTGGTCTTCAAAGAGAGTTCCAGGACAGTCTCCAAAAGCAACAGAGAAACCCTATCTAGGAAGGAAATATATATATATATATATATTATATATATATATAAGAAAAACATTCATATGACTGTATACATATATCATTCAAGAGAAAAAGTGGAAAATGCCTTATAAATGGAATGATTATATATGTACCATACTGGAGGAAACAGGAAAAACTTGAAAATCATACATAGATTTAGCAAAGTGGCAGACATAAATTAACTCCATAAAAATCCAACACAATTTATTTTTTTCTACAGAGAAGACAGAGGTCACCCTCCAAAAATAACAACAATAATAAAAAATCAACATAAAGTACTTGATATTTTGTTAGAGCTCTCTAATATAAGTATGTTCTAAAAGCAGGTCAATTATAAAAACCTGGGAAACTCAAGTTCAGGTAGAGTGGATGTAACTAACTCATTTTACAACCTTACTTTCCAATGCACATAAGTGGGAAGACCAGAGGGACTTCTTTGGTGTCGCACACCTTTAATCCCAGCACTTGGAAGGCAGAGGCAGGTGGATCTCAGTGAGTTCGAGACCAACTTGGCCTACAAGAGCTAGTTCCAGGACAGCCTCCAAAGCCACAGAGAAACCCTGTCTTGAAAAACCAAAAAATAAAAAATAAAATAAAATAAAATAAATAACTTTCCACTGTATTCTTTGAGGCAGGGTCTCTCACCAAACCTGGTGCTTCAGCTAGCCTGGCTGCCTAGCAAGCTTCCCCAGCAGGGAGATTACAAGTCTGTACCACCACACCCAGCTTTTCGAACTCAGATCCTCATGTTTGCCCAGTAAACACTCGGACAACTGAGCCATCCTTCGGCCCACAACGGATCTTTCAAAGCAATGATGAGAATTCAAAGGCGGGATTCTGTGAGGAGAATATAAAGATAGCAACACACTGTACGAATTCTCTTAGAGACATGATTTGGGGTCACTGCAGGCAGTAGACTACACAGAAGCTAGTTTGTCAAGGTTATCCATCCAGACTTTCTGAGATCAACTCAAACCTTTGCTTACTTGACTGCAATCCACGTTCAACATGACAATTTTCACTTATTGATTTTTCTGGTTCTCTACCAAAAGTACCCAGATTGAAGTAAGAAAGATTCTGGTCACTGACATGGCAAAACTCCTGTAAGTTTTAAAATAAGTACATAATTTCTTCTAAGCTTGAATAATAAAGGATAACCCTACAGAATCTGAAACACTTAAGGTAATAAAACTGTTGAACCCTATAAAACAAAAGGACCAAGTATAGTAGCTCTTCATCTCATGTGTGGACTGTCCACATTCCTCTACAATACCATTTTAATGTAATATCATTTCTTAGCAGTAGACACAACATTTTATTTATAATAGCAACAATAACAAGTAAATATACTCAATCAATTTATGAAGGACAGAAACTATAAGCTTGTAAAAAAAATATAAAACACAGGCTGAAGACATAGTGCAATGGTTAGAACACTTTGAGTGGCTTGCTCAACCTGCTTTATCATGCTCAGGACCACAAACCCAGGGGTGGGTGGCACCATGTACAATCAGCTGGGCCCTTCCACATCAATCATTAGTCAAGAAAAGCCTGCCACCAGTCAAACTGCTGCAAGTATTTTCACAGCTGAGGTTCTCACTTCTCAAACGACTCTAGTTAGTGTCAGGTTGACCAAAACCCAACCAGGATATAATCATAGAGACAGTAAGAAATTCAACTGGGGTGAAACATGGCAAGGATTGAAGTTTTTCTGCAAAGAGATCCAAAAAAGGCAGAAATATAACGGAAAAAAGATCCTAGGCATACCAGAAATAAAACTCATCAATTCTTAGGCATATTTCCTTAAAGAAGGAAAATAGGGGCTGGAGAAATGGCTCAGTAGTTAAGAGCACTGGCTGCTCTTTCAAAGGACTCTGTTTCAATTCCCAACACCCACCTGGCAGTTCACAACTGTCTGTAACTCCAGATCCAGGGAATCTGACACCCTCATATAGACATATATGCAGGCAAACACCAATGCACACTAAATAAATAAATCTTTAAAAAGAACAAGGATAGGCTCCAAAGCAATACAGAGAAACCCTGTCTCGAAAAACCAAAAAAAAAAAAAAAAAAAAAAGAAAAGAAAAAAAATGTATCCATAATCATCTGAATTTCAATGACCCATAATGGCCATTTCCTTACAAAGCCTAATACACAAAGTTAAATAAAATGTTAAGCAATCAACTTTATTTCTAACAGTCAAAACACAAGACACTAGGAAGTAAAAATAAAAAAACTAGACCACTATGAAACTATTTGAGACAAACTGAGTCCTTGAACACTAGGTATATTAATCTTGAGTCTATAAATTTCTAACTTAATTCCAAGACAATCTAGTGAATAACATAATACAATTTTCCTTGAAAACTTGGGGTTGGATATCAATTTTGAACCACTGTATGCAAATTCAGTGCTTTTTGAAATAAACAGAACTTCAGCAGGAGTCTGAGATTCTGGCTCTGGGTTCTCCAGTCCTGCAACCTTCTCAGGGTGCTCAACTTTTCTGATCAAGCTCTGTCCCTCAACTACAGAATGAAAGCAACAGTAAGTTGTGTTGACTTCCATACTGTTTACATGGAACTAAAAGCTAGCACGAGGAAAACAGAGCTAAGAACTAGCTCCAGGACAAGGAGTTCATTTTTAAGATTTCTAGTTCTTTGTATTCTGTTCCTGTCCTTTACAAGGTTCTTGGAATTAGTGGATTAGTGGGATACAACTGAACTGTATTGCTCTGACAATTTTTAATTTTTATTGCATCAAAGATGACATAAAGAGCAATTTGCCAAAGATGTCTTCATTCTCCAAAACAATAATCCCATTCTCTAGCTAGAGTGTATTGGTCAGGAGCAAAGAGCTGCCTTTCTAACTTCCCTTTTTTGTTTTAATAGCACTATTATTTATATTGTTATTTAATTCTACTTCTAAAAGAAAAAAATAGGGTCTCACTATGCAGTCCTAGCTGGCCTAGAATTCACTGTGTAGATCAGGCTGAGCACAAACTTGAAAAGATCTGCCTGCCTCGCCTACCTGTGCTGGGATTAAAGAAAGATGTGTGTCACTATACCTGGCTAATCCCACTTTAAAAAAAATAAACAAATAATAATTAACTTAACTTTATTTTATATACATGGTGTGAATATCAGATCCCCTTGAACTGTAGTTACAGGCAGTTGTAAGCTACTATGTGAGTGCTGGGAATTGAACCTGGGTCCTCTAAGAACAGCCAGTGCTCTTAACCGTTGAGCCATCTCTCCAGTCCCAACTCTACTTTTTAAACATATTTGTGGACTATTGTGCTATTTTGATATATTCATACACTGTATATATCATTAACACCTACTCTGATAAGTACTGCAGATAAATATTCTGAGGTACAGAGGAAACTGCTAAAGTCTAAAGAGGACAAGAATGGTCCATGCTATTAGTTGCTACATCCCAAGTCCTACAACAGTCACCTGCAAGTATTAGTATCAGAGGCCCAAAAAAATATCTAAATCAATTGAACAGATTTAAAGGAAGTAATTAAACAGGAGAATGTAGCACACTAAGCTCCAAATGACAAAACAAGTACCTCAAGTAGGTATGGTTTATATATAAAGAAGGGTTGTTTACAGTATCTTGATAAAAAACTAGCACTCTGATAAGTAGGATATGTTAACCGTCTAATTGTGAAGAGATTTAATATCTATACTAGGCCAAAAGAAAAAAAAAAAAGAAAAAGAAAGAAACAAAGAAAAAACAAAAAGAATGATTTGAACCAATCAATTTTTAGTTAGTATTTTGCTGCTAAAGAGGCAGGAAATGCAGACTATGTCCACCAAAGAAGATGCTATAAATGAAAACTTCAGAAGGAAACTTCAGAAGACTCATGTTTCTGCCACTGAGACATGAGCTGCTAAGGACAGTAGTACTCAGAATAAAATAATTAAGAATGTTTTAAGAACTACAAAGCATTGACATGCCAATACATAACTGAAAGAGTTCAAGAAAGCAAAAGATTGAATAAAAGTTGAACCAACATTACAGGGCTGGGTATGGGAAGAAGAGTCCAGTCAGCCTGCTTTCGAAAAATTATTTTACAGTAGATGACCAAATTTCAAGCAACAGGTCATCCCTGACATTTGCAAGAAAATTACCAACATAGCTAGAGATGCAATGGTATAGAGGTGTTCTAAGAAAAGGAACTGGCTAGAGTAGTAAGAGTTAGACCAACATATCTAGTGGGAGGGCATAATCTGGTATTCAGCAAACTTCACAGATACATAAACAAGATCACAAGGGACTGAGAAACAATAGCACAAAGATGAGAACGAGAAGAATGAGAAAAATGATACAAGAGAACACTAGGAAAAACCTGAAAGTGATAAATGTGGTCTGTGCAGAGAAATTTAGACAAATAAAAAGAGTGAGGGCAAAGATAACATTGCCATTCAACAGAGGAGCAGAGAACAGGTTTCCTTTGCTGTTACTGGTTGGTTGGCTTTTAAACGGGGAAACTAAAATAGCATAACCTAAGAGGACATAAAAAAAGTACAAAATGTTTTGAACTTTAAAAATTCCACAATGATACATTTTTCTTTTGTGAAAGAGGGATCTAACTATGTTATCCTAGACTCAAGAGGCCCTCATGTCTCAGCATCCACAGTGACTGGACTACAAGGCACAGCCCCTAGCCTGGCTTGACAGCACACTTTCTTTGAGACCTCAGCAACCCGGGTTGTTCTGAGTCCTGGGAGCTTTATTTAGTCTCACTGACTTGGCTGGCCTATACAGTTTTAATGAAAAAAGCAGGCTCAGCCCTAAGAGTCTCATTCCAACTTTAGGACAATTAAGGCATTTCTATTATTTATCTAAAGGTGCAGAGTACAAAAATATTAAATACCACAATATATTAGTAAGCAATATACAAACAAAATTAGAAAAGCAAACATGGTTAACGATCTGGGGGAGGGGTGGGGTTGATTGGCTGTTGGTTTTTCTGAGTTGGTCACTACATAGATCAGATGGTTTTACACAAATGATCCTTCTATATCAACATCCTCAGTCCTAAGAAACATGAACCACCACACCAGTCCTAGATATTTTTATTAAAATAAGACTGCCTAGAAACAAAATAAAGCATGGAAAATTTGAGGGTGTGGACTTTAAAAAAAAGAAAAATGTTACAGGACTCTGTGGATCATAAAAATATTTCAGAACATGATGCCAGAGGCACTTCCTGATGGTCAGAGTTCAGTATGCAACAGGGGGCTATGGGAAACAACCCTTATTCAGGACTACCTAAACAAAACCACCCATCTGCAGCCCTTACTGCAACACCATCCTGCAGCAGTTATGACGCCAGTGGCATCCCAGAAATGAACCCTGTCAAAACGATGGGGCAGGGCAGGGCCCCACGCTCTATACAACAAGAATGCAGAAAGGTCTTGCTTCAAATGGCTCTCTCTGGTGGAACTCATAAGGTAGAACTACCTAGCAGCAAATGGAGCAGTGAAGTATTAGCCTAATAACAATGTATATACTGTACACGCTCTACAGTCATAGAAAACATTAATGCTCACTACAATCACAGAAAACATAAACCTCACAGA
Source organism: Cricetulus griseus (assembly GCF_003668045.3). Lineage (NCBI taxonomy): Eukaryota > Metazoa > Chordata > Mammalia > Rodentia > Cricetidae > Cricetulus > Cricetulus griseus. Next base: position 5,310,454 of record NC_048600.1, on the reverse strand, counting down.
TGTCTGAGACATGGGAGCTGCCTAATAACAGTGCATATGCTGTACACTCACAAGAGTCACAGAAAACATTAATGTCAGAGGTGTCTGAGACACGGAACCTGCCTTTAAGAATAAAAATTTGCTGGGATCCAGAATAAACACATACATACATGTTTATGTTGATAAATGTTCAATAACACTGAAACTAACATGAGATTCATTCAGTTAAGATGATTTATTAAGTAACTAGTATGTGCCAGTCACTCTCCTGAACCTTAAGAAATAAAACTTCTCTTTAATAACTCAGCCTAGCAAAGGAGCAAACACACAGTGCATGAAACAGGAGAAATGATAGGTGTTCCACCACTAATCTGTGCTAATCAACTTTACAAAATAACCAGTATGTTTGCTTGTTTTGGTAAAACACTGTCCAAATCCCAGAGCATGCTATTAGTCACAGCAATAGCCATTCTTTCTATTTCCTCCATATACTTGGATTTCCACAGAACTTTATGCGCTCATCAAGAGTCAACTAGACCAGATGGTGGTTGCACACACCTTTAATCCCAGCCCTTGGGAGGCAGAGGCAGGAGGACCTCTCAGCCTGGTTTACATGGTAAGTTCCAAGAGCTACACTGAGAAACACTGTTTTCCTGTCAAAAATGTTTGTGTCATTGTCTAATTCCCACGGGCTGCAGTTGCATATGGCAGTAAGCTGTCATGTGGGTGCTGGATCTATGGACCTCTGGAAGAGGAGCCATTGTTCTTAACCACTGAGCCACCTTTCTAGCCCCTTTAGCTGGCATTCTTTAAAACAAGTGAAGGGTAAGCAAACCTAGTCTTTTACTGGCAAATAACTGGACAAATAAAATATATAACTTTAAAACATTAAGAAACTGTTTTAAACATCTTTTCTAGCAACATGATCATTCACCAGTCAGGAACACATTAAGTGCTTCACATACATTTTAATATTTATATTTATATAAATATAAAAATGTATGTGAAGCACTTAATATATATTATATATCATGTACAATATATATAATATGACATGTCATATATATATTATATATATATAATTGTCTCCCTTCCTCCCTCCTTCCCTCTCTCTCCCCTGATACTTCTTTGTGTCTGGAAGCCAAACAGGTTTTCCAGAGAAAGTAACTGAATCTTGATGATCAGAATGTAGTGGGCAGAACATTCCTAAATGCTGACAAGAAGTTTGAAAGAAAATGAAAATGTCAAAATACTTCTTCCTACTTACTATGCCCAGAACCATGGTCAACCTTCCCTTTGGCATTATATTCATCCTTCCTCGCTTTATTTTTTTTTTATTTTTTTTTTTTTGTGGAGGGTTTGGGGTGAGTGGAGGGACATTGAGACAGGGTTTCTCTGTCAAACAGTGGTGACTGTCCTGGAACTCACTATGTAGACCAGGCTGGCCTTGAACTCACAGAGATCTGCCTGCCTCTGTCTCCCAAGCGCAGGTTTTAGAGGCATGTGCCACCACCTCCCAACCCTTTCTCGTTTTTTGTTTTGTTTTGTTTTTAACCTGTTTGTTAGGGAATGATTGATGCCTTCTACATTCAGTTTTATAAAGATTAAAATAATTTTTAACTGTGAAGTATTTAGCAATGTATCTAACACATGGTACTTGACAAACCAACCGTAGATCATAGAGGGTGAAGAAGACAGCGTCATAGTGTGCTGATTTACTGGGAGGAGGAGAGCCATGCCTTCTCTGACTAGCCCCATTCTTTCATTCATTAGTGTGCTGACCCAGATCTCCAGGCTCTTCCTTGTTCCCTCCTCTTAGCTTTACAGGAATCCACATTCCTCAGGAGCAGGTTTGGGTTGTGCCTATAATTTAAGCTCCTTTGCTCATGGTACAACCTTCTCATTTAGAAAGCATAAACAACCACAACCACACACACACACAAACACACACACACACACACACAGAGAGAGAGAGAGAGAGAGAGAGAGAGAGAGAGAGAGAGAGAGAGAGAGAGAGAGAACACAATTCAATTCAGACTGGCTGTACTTTTCCATCAAGTGAACCTGGTATCACCTCGTGGAATCTGACACATTTTTGGCTGCAAAGTAGAAACAATGGCATTGAACCCCATTTCCATCTCATGCAAACAATCACTAATGGAGTCTGCATGACCGTGGTGAGACATTCCCTCTGGCCCTTCTCTAATGTATTTATGCCAAGACCGCATTTGCCACACCCGAAACAGCTACTCCATCCAAACTTACGCAATACTTCCTGAGCTTCACCTTGCCTGGCTCCTACCTGGTTCCTTGCTCTCTCCCCACTTCATCTCCTGAACTCCTTTTTCATACTGATTTCAGCTTACTAAGCAACAGAACCTCCTTCTAAACACATCAATATTTCCTAATATCCATCATCCTGTTCACATAGTTATGTAACAAAAGTTAAACCTTATTACCTTAACTCTGCATAAGAGCAAATACAGTTGGCATACTTAATATTCTGTCCTCACACAACAGACATAAAACTGGCGAAGAAAAAAACTTAATAACCAAAACATTATACAAATCTCATGTCTGATCAACATACAAACCATACGAAACTATATACATTGAATCTAATTATACTACTAGGCTTGGAACAAACTCAAAGGCTCCAAATTTGAGTGTTTTTAAAGAAAACAAGGTTTATTTAAGTGTTCCTTACACAATGAATAAAACTGTTAGTTTCATCTCCAACACTGCATCTAAACCAGGTCATCAGCACACACCTGCAATCCCAGCAAGGGAGGTAGCAAGGAGGGTAACCCTCCACTACAGTTTTCAAGGTCAGCCCGAGCACAATGGGGATAGGGTGGGGTACATCATATTCTTAAATACGTCTGAGGAACACAAATGGCTGAAGTCTTATCTTGAGTCCCTAACTATATCATTAATTCAGTATATCATTAATTGTCCAACGTGAAGGGAAAAAAAAAAAAACTTTTCAAGTCATGGGAATTTAAGCTGTGATAGCCATTCAAAACATAGGTAACCATACATCTCGTCATTTACTTGATTCTTTGACATCAGAAACAACTACACAGAGAACACAATAAAATAGGAGACTTTGGTATAGCAAATGGGCCCTGGGCTAGGGACTAAGACTCAGTTCAAACTAAGTCTATGCCAACTGAGACTACTTATAGTTTAAATTTCCTTCAAAGACAATATATTCTTAGTATAAAGGAGACAGAAAATAAGTAGGAAACAGGGTTGGGAGAGCAGCTCTAGAATTCTACAATTACAAATGCTTCAATAAAACATTCGGGTTAGGGCTGGTGAGATGGTTCAAAGGTTAAGAGCACTGACTGCTCTTCCAGAGGTCCTGAGTTCAATTCCCAGCAACCACATGGTGGCTCACAACCATCCATTATGAGATCTGGTGCCAACTTCTGGTGTCCAGATATACATGGAAGCAGAATGTTATATACATAATAAATAAGTAAAATCTTTTAAAAAAATTAACCCATTAAAAAAAACATTCGGGTTATTATACTAACATCCTGTAAGAGTTTAAAAAAAAAGGGGGGGAGGTGCAGTTTTCCTCCTGTCTGTCAGGGCTCCAGATTTCTCTCTTCTCCTTATCCATCTTCCTCAGGCATTCTCTTTTCCTCTATGCCCAGTGCACAAAAGCTTAGCGCTATCCACTACTGCTATCACTAGCCTGTCAGTTAACACCAACACCTCGTAGTTCTCAAACCACTACATACAGTGCAGAGAGCAGAGCAGTTACTGTGACAACTGAATCACTTAGCTTCTAAAACATGTTAAATAGATAATATAAGTTAATGAGTCTGTCCAGAGACATCAACCAAGTAGAGATAACCACTTGTTAGACTATCAGTATATATACACCTACAATATTGCAGACTTCATTTTTATCACATCACACAAGCAGGCACCTCCACAGGTGAGCTACCTCACTGGCCCATACGTCCTATTTCTTAAACCCGTGTATACCCTGCTTGCTTTGTATATTATCACCACTGTTATACAAATAAAAGAGAAGCCTACAGAAACTGCAATCCATAAAGGACAGAGCTGTCTGGCCCTAAGGTCCACATTCTGCACTGCCAGATTATGATGGTCAAAGACTATGTCATCGTTGGAAGAGGTGACCCAAGGACCCCAAGGGCAAGTTTTGTTTTGTTTTTTTAATGGCCCAAACTGAAACATAGACACCATTAGCAGAATTCATAAATCAAAAAGCAAAGGGGGAAATCTGTCCAGATTATTTAGTCTCTCAGATAGTTCTCAAAGACCACAAAGTGAAGAGTTTTCTTTTCAATTCTGCCTAAAGCACAAATATTTAAGAGGGAAACTGTGGGTCTCTGCCTAGTACTAGAATTCAAAGACATGTGAATAGAGAAATTTGAATCTGGAGATGATGGTGCACAACCCCAGCACTCAGCAGATAGAGGTAGGAGTCTGAAGCCAGCCTGGGCTATAGAGCAAGATCTTGTATCAAAAAACAAACAACAAAAAAAAAAAACCCAAAACTAATAAATAACAACAACAAAAAAGCCTGATGGTGGTGGCGAACGCCTTTAATCCCAGCACTCTGGAGGCAGAGTGAATCTCTGTGAGTTCAAGAACAGCCTGGTGTACAGAGTGAGTGCCAGGATAGGCTCCAAAGCCAGAGAAACCCTGTCTCAAAAAACAAAAAACAAACAAACAAACAAAAAGTTTAGGATTAATCAGGCATGTCTCTTGATATAAGGGAGTGCTCTGAGTATTATTTTTCCCAAGGTACATATGGAGGACATTCTTAATAAATTTTGAAACTAAGATCAGAGAATTCAGCTACTTTTTCTACTGAAAACAGTTAAAAATTCTGGACATAATACAATTTTCTTTAAAGCAACATAAAATTGACAAAATAGCAAAAAATTGTTTGGCCAAAATTACAGAGCATATGAGAACCCGTGAGGTCAGGAATACAAGCTTTTGTATACAGACCAACCAAAACACAGCAGCACATCGGTTTGAATAATGACAGAAACCAAAGGGCAAAAAAAACTCAACAACCCAGACCATCCAGAGTGGACAGCTGACAGGTGACATATTTCACATTTGTGAAAGACAGTAAAGCGTTTATAATCACCAGGGAAAGACAGTGAAGTGTATTTGTTCTCAAATACATTCACAGCCCAAGTCTCATCAGATGAATGGTCCAAATGCCTCCAGCAACGACTTTTGCTTAAAGTAGTACTAGACTAGCAATGCCTCCACTTTACTAGTAATCTACCCAAAACAAATGCAAAATCTTCGGAAATTCAGATTATTCTTATACTTTTCCAAGGACAGTGAGCAGCACACAAAGATAAGCCAAAACCACAGAGGAACAAAGTCATTGTGAGCAAGGAGCAAGAGGAACAATTCACCTCAAATCTAAGACCTGCAGAGACACCGACTAAAAATGACCCACACTAGGGCTACAAAGATCAACCTGGAAATATCTGCAAAGAATATGGCATCACCAGAAAGCAAGAAACAGATTACAGAAGGAACCAAAATCAATGTCAACCATAAGCCAGGCTAAAACTCAGTACACAGCCATAAGAGACTGAAGTGAACTGAAGAGGGAAAGGACGGACTGAAAGGTAATCAGAATACATTAGCCAGAATAAAGGGTGGAGATGAAAGATGGGAAAGAAATATAGGGAGAAAGAGAAGGAAGGCCTAAGATATATGCATGCATACTCAGAAACCCAGCAGGGAAAATAATGTGCCAGAGGGCCTATCCAAAAAAAAAAAAAAAAACTATAGCCAAATATTCTGTAAGATAATCAGATTTAAAGAGCATAACCAAATTCTAAACAAGCAGAAATCCATACTCTGAAAAAAAAAATCAATAAAAAATACCAAAGACAGAGAAAAAAATGTAGATGTATCTAACCAGAAAGCAGCAAACACATTAAAATCATTGTTTTAGGTAAAAAGAAAAACAGCAAGTATGACTATGACTGAATACTTCAGACGGTTTTAGGAATAAAAGGACACTGAAGCTGAGTTAGCTCTGTGGCAGAGGGTGTGCTTAGCATGTGCCAAGCCCTGAGTTGAATCTAAAGGAAGAGGACAAAAGAGGAGGAGGGAGAGGTGGCAGAGGAGGTAAAGAATCTGAAAAGACTTTAAAAAAAGAAAAAGCCTGTCAAAATATCTGGAGACAAAAGTGACAGGGGTTATACAAAACCTACTTCATTCTTGGTCATTTAGCCTCTCTTGTTACTTAAAAAGTTTTGAGTTACTTCCAAAGTTCATTCCACCTTAAAGATCCCTCTGTCATTATCTATCTCAGTCAGTAGGAGGTGATTCAAGTGATAATGGGCTACTGCCTAAAATAAAATGCTAGCTGTCACCAGAGAGAACAATGGAAATTAACTGAAATTATATCTCATATTCCATAAAAAGCCTTCCATACACTGAATGCCAACACATGTTGAAAACTGACAAACTTCTTTATACACACTATGTGTGTGTATGTATAAGAGAGAGCAGAGAGACAGAAAGACAGAGAGGACAGAATAGGAAAAACCTAAGCATTTATTGCCAACCTTTGTTGCATATTAGAACCACATAGGAACTTAAGAAAATGCTAATGCTAAAGCCTAACTTCTAACATTCTGATTTAATTGGTTAAGCCCAGGGAAAAGGTTCCCCAGATTATTCCAAGATTACCATTAAGGTTGAACTGAACTGACAAATAAGAGGATAAGCCTTAAAAAAGTAAAATCCCTGTAATCCTTCCAAAGTATAAAGATTATGAAATTATTACACATATGAATATAATTAAAAACCTACTCACAAAATGATATAATGAGGATTCATTTGTTCCAAACTTAAAAGTAGCTTAAAGAGAAAGATAAAAACAGTTGGTTAGTTTTATAAGACGGTTAGTAAATGTACACAATTTGTTATTCAAGATATAATGCAACAGTAAGTGACAGTATTCACTGAAGTGTAGTCACATGCTGGGTTGTTGAGAAAAGCAAGTACATTTATAGTATATAACCAATGTTTTGAGCAGACACTAAAGACCACTATTCCTGTTACATGGCCTTAGTGCCAGGACCAGGCCCAGAACATTAGACTTCATGGTCTCTGAAGGCACCATCACACTCAGGTTCAAGGCAAGTTCATGACTAAAGATTATCCTTTTCTCGAAGGCAATGAATGGGAGTAAAAAGTAACATCATGTATTTCCTACTGTTCATTCAGCACCTACTTGACTTACACACCAAACACATACTAGGTACTTAGAATAACCTCACTTAATTCTCACAAGGTACTTACTACACACCAAGCACATACTTAGAATAACCTCACTTAATTCTCACAAAGTAATTTATTATTCTCACCTTACACAAGAGGAAATTAAAGCTCTGAGAGGTCAGGCTTTTGACAAATATATATTATAGGCATGAAATAGTACATTTATAGTATGGATTTATTAACCGGTCTGTCATTGTTGCATTTCACGATACGGGAAATAATTACCCAAAAAAGGGTCATTTTTAAAGTTTATACATTTTTCATTTAAATGCTCAGTGAATGCCAGCTATCTTTCAAAGGTGTTCAGTAGCAATGTGTCTAGATTGTTTTCAGTCCCCTTGTCCTCAAACCTCACCTTCTGTCCCTCAGGACACCTGGCTAATCGTCAGGATTCCTGTGTTCAGAAGCCACCATACCTTGACAATAAATCAACAAAATGCATATGCAAAAATACTCACCACTTCCACCCATTCTCAACTCAGGCCTCAATTAATTAAAAGTCTCCTAAAACTCTCATTGCTCCCCTTACCCACCTCCCTAAGCCTATTCTGAATTCCTGCCTAGGTTCCCTTTTAAAAATGATCCTTTTCGCAAACCATTCCAAAGGCTACCCAAAAAGCAGAGGTAAAACCCAATGATTGCTGGAGCCCTACATATCCTGGGCAAACTCTATACCACTAAGCTGTAACCTCAGTCCTCTTTTGACTCTTCATTTGAAGCTAGCCTCACTAAGCAGCCCATGTCATTCTTGAATTCACTCTATAGTCCAGACTACCCTTGAACTTGTGATCTTTCTCCCTAAGACTGCCAAGTGGCTGAGATTACAGGCCACCAGACCCAAACTTCAAACTCTTTACAGCAGGCAGGATTCAGTGCCTTCTTCTGACTTCATTTCTTCCACTCCTCCTCTACTCCAGCCGCATCTGCCTCGTTGTTGTTCCTTTGTTATTCTAAGCATTCTCCCTTCTCCTGACTGTTTCTACTCTTTCTGGACCTTAGGTATGGCCTTGGACAGTTTCCGCTCAATGACACCCAATCCATGAAGACTTACTTCCTATCTCTTTCCTTTACCAGAACACATATTACTTCCCAACGTAAGTTATTCATCACTGTTTACCTGACCCCATGATTTAAATTTCACAAGATAAGATCTTGTATCTTCTCCATCCCTAGAACAGGATCCAGCATGAAGTTCATACTTGAAAAATATTTGCTAAATGAAATACAAATCATTGGTGCCAAAACCCAGATTCATAAACACTCCAGCACAGAACCTCTATAGCACATGTTCTCTACTACTTAATCTAAGCAATTCTAGCACTCCCAGGTAGCGACCAGAGCCTCCTCCACTCCCACACAGACATCATCAAAGTCTAGGATTACCTTTTACATGCTTGCTTTCCTGTAAGATAATTTTGAAAGCACTAAACCTCAGGTTCTTAATACTTCATAGCATGCTTCACATTTGCTGCTATGTGAATCTTCTCAGGCTGTTCCCTCTCAATCAACAGTCTAGTCTCCTACCTACTGTTCAGGCACTATCACACTAATTAGGATTCATGCTTCTTTGGGGTCTCCTGCACAATGTCTCATACATGGAAAATATTCTCAAATATTGTTAGTATTCTTTCAATTCCTTTCTCAAACTCAGTATTACCTCGATATTCTTTATTCCCTCATGAATCACCAATCTCATGAGTGTGGGGGAAAGAGCTATTAATTATCATGCGTAAGGAGGAAATAAGGGCTAATTTTTTTTTTTTTTTTTTTTTTTTATGTGACTACTTTCTCACTCCCAACATCTAAAGGAGGGAGGAAGTGACAAAGGCCGCCAGACAGATGAGAACTTGGATTGCCTTTCACAACTGAGCCCTGGCAACTTGAAAGAGCAGGACTGACAGGTTCCTGAAGGGACAAATGAGCCTGAATCTTAAAGACACTTCTGTTGACTTTGCTGTTAATGACTTCAGAAGTGATTTAAAAAATAAAATGACACAGACAGACGAATGTGTCATCACAATTCATTTAACTCTTTTACTTCATAATGTTTTTTTCTAGGAAAAATACAATGGCACATAAAGGGGAAACCAAATTTAATTATTTTTAAATTTTCAATTCTGTTAATAAATGGCATTACTGCAAACCCTCTAATAATGATGATAATAATAATACTTATGCTTAGAAAACAGTTTTTTATTTTTTATTTCGTTTCAGGGTTTGTTTGTTTTTTGGTTTTTTTTTGGGTTTGTTTTTTTTTTTTTTTTTTTTTTTTTGGTTTTTCGAGACAGGGTTTCCTGTGGCTTTGGAGCCTATCCAGGAACTCGCTCTGTAGACCAGGCTGGCCTTGAATTCACAAAGATCCACCTGCCTCTGCCTCCTGAGTGCTGGGACTAAAGGTGTGCACCACCACTGCCCCCATTTATTCTATGATTTTGTTTGTTTGTTTGTGTTTGTTTGTTTGTTTGAGACGGGGTTTCTCTGTGGCTTTGGGGCCTGTCCTGGAACTATTTCTTGTAGACCAGGCTGGCCTCGAACTCACAGAGATCTGCCTGCCTCTGCCTCCTGAGTGCTGGGGTTAAAGGCGTGCACCACCACCACCACCACCACCACCTGACTGTTCTATGATTTTTTTTTAACTTTCTTTGAACATTTCATTTCATTGTAGCACAAATGGAAAGATGCTATTTAAAAAAAAAAAAAAAAAAAAAAAGTAGTGATCTTAATATAAGCAACAACAGGGAACTTACCTGAAGTTAATTTGGATGTGTGTGACAAAATTAAAGACTGATCAAATTTAGAGATGAACTGTAAAATTTAAGCATCAGAGAACAGAATGGACAAAGGTAAGATGGTTTGGAAATCCTCAAACTCCTGCACATAGCAAGGTAACAGTTTAATTGCTTGTTTTTAATAAGATTAGTGCTATTTGTTTTACATTCTTTTAACCAGGAAATATGCTAAAATCTAAGCAGATTCAAGCAAAAATCATCTCCAGCAAACTTGCATTAGTTAGACTTGCCTTCAATAGTGCCTTGAACCTGAACTCCGTAAGCTCAATGACAGAATGCATTAGACTCTTCTGTGTACTTTTCTCTGTCATTTGGTTGGGGACTAGATCAGCCAGGCATTATGAGAAAACTTACAAATAGCAAATGGACTTGATACTAAAGCAACTTAAAAGTAGGCATGAAAAAGTCAAAGAACACAAACTGTAGAAACTTCCATACAGGCGCTCCCTCACTTTATTGCCCAGACCTACCTCCCAGAAGCTATGCTATCTAAAATAGCTGCCCCTACCACACTCTACTGCTGTATCCTTAATTTTTCCTCACAGAGGTAACTATAGGCCATATCATACAGCTATATTTGCAGACTGTTCACCTTCTGACAAAACATAAGCTCCATGAGGGCAGCAGTCTTTTCTGTTTTGTTAATCCAGAGTCAATATACACAGGTGGGCATTCGATGAGCCATGAGCATGTGCTGAGTTAAGAAAATGATGAAACCAAAGCCCAGAGAGGTCACAGTATTTCCTCAAGGTCACAAAGCTGGCACAGCCTTTAATAGAGACCTATTTACCATAACCTTGCCTGTTTGCTCCTTCCATAGCCAGCTGCACCTCACCAAAGCAGTGTGTGTCTGCAAAGGAGTCTCTTCTGCAGATTTCTTTCTGGGCTTTTTGTGCCAAAAGAAAAAAAGGGGTGGGGGGCAAAAAAGTAACACTTCAAGCAATCCACAAACTAAACTAAAACTGTACTCGAATTTCATAAGCATAAAGGATTAGCCCATAAAACAAGAGAGGCACAACCACTCACAGCTCTTTGAGTTCCTTTGGAAATTAGTGTGTGTTTTAGAAGTTTTATAAACCTATTTATCAGTTCAGAATGGCCAGTGAGGCACCAACCTTTCTTTCATTCTTCTCCAGACCCCAACTGCTCCCCTCTGCCAAATATGCTTTATCTTGCTGGTTATGCAAGGAGACAACGCAACGCTGAAGCCCCTTTAGTTCCTTCTAAAGTGCATGTCAATCTTGCAGAACACTAGGCATAAAATAAACTCTTAGGAAGTTTTAGACCATGGGGAGAGGAGGAATCTCGGAACAACCAGCCTCCCGTCAGTTCATCCCTTCACTGAAAACCTACGAATCTAAACGAAATCCGGAGAAGGGGCAGAGAAGGGTGAAGAAACATTTTCAGACACAAAATTGGGGCTCATCCTGTTAGTAACACTCCAACTCTACGCCAGTTCGAAGAAAGCCAGGGCCTCCCTGATACAACTTGTGCTGTCTTCTCTGCGCACCTTCCTTGCAGGGAGAGTAGCCAACTGCTAAAACATTTTGCGGGGAATGTCTCTAGACCTAGGGTGTGAATCACGTTAAGCCAGGATGATTTGCTCAGTCTCTCAAAACTACTGTCAACCCAATCAGTAAACCGAAAGGGACAACCCATGATGTGGCATAGCAAACAGTTGAAATGAACACGGGAGTTGAGAGTGGGAAACAGCCGACGAAAAGGCTCCGGCAGAGAGGGAGTGGGAAACAGGGTTCTAGGAAATGGGGTCAGGCAAAAGCCAAAGGTGACTGGAGGAAAGAAAGGAGATGAAATTCTGGAAGGGATGGGCGAAGGCAAGGGGGAGGGGACGCGAGCAGGCTGGGGGAAGGGGCGAAGGGTCCGGGGCGGGGCGGAAGAGAGAGAAGAGGCGGGATGAAGATGGCCAGGCCGGGAGGGTCTTTACCTGCAGCTCCGCCCGTTCCACCTCCCACTGGGCTCTCTCCACCTCGAAGCGGGCCCATTCGTGCTGCAGGAAGTGCAAGATCCCGGGGAGGCTGTACTGAGCTCGGGCCGCCCCCGCCGCAGCCGCCCCGTCCCCGGCCGCTGCAGCCTCCGCCAGAGGCCCGAGTCCCTTAGCACCGCCAGCACCCGGGTGGTTGTTGCTGAAGAAGACGCCGGGACCCGCCTGTTCGTCCATGGCGGCCGCACGAACGCCGGGGAGCTCTGCCTAGGCGCCCAGCAGCGGCGGCAAACTGCGGCGGCCAGCTCTGCCTCCTCCCTCCGCCGCTCCCCGCCCACACCCCAGTCAGCAGGGAGCAGCCGCCTGGGCGCGGGGGCCGGGCGAGCCCGTGACGGGCCGGGAAGTGGGTCAACTGCGGCCCGCAGGGCTTGCCGGGAAATGTAGTCCCGGGGCGTGGCGGCGCCCGCTGCCTGTGGGGCGGCGCCTCTCCGAGGGGACCCTGAAGGCACGCCCCTTCCTTGCCACGCCCTCCCCTCCGGTTTGAGCGAGTTTCCTCTCCCGCCGAGCGGCGGGGCAGTGCCCTTAGGGCTCCCTTCACGCGGAAGTTCGCGGGCTTCGCTCCCTGTTACATACTCACACGCGGAAGTTATCACGCCGAGTACCAGCCCAACTGCACTCAGTTTAGGGCTTCCTGGTCGTTTTGTTAAGAAATGGGCTCAAAGCAATCCATCCGCTCGGTGCCCATCTGGGGCTTCATCAGAGCCCCGACACCCCGGCACCACGGGTCACGGTGGCGCCTGCCCTCCTTTCCCCGAGGGGGGCTCAATCAGGGGCTCGATCTTGTTGACAGACCGGTTGATCCTCTGTCTCTCGGCTGGAATTCGACATTTTGGAGGGCTTCTTCCAAATTCTAAGTTTAACACTTAATCTGAAACACTGGTCCCTTTCGGTAAATCCTGTGAAAGTAACAAGCACTGCTTGTTCAATCTCATTTTCCCCGTCTTTGCCGCACAGTTTAAACTCAGTTCACTGGAACAAGTATTTTATTGTCAGTTATATTCCGTGCCGGGAATATAAAGATAGATGTCACAGTTCTTGTCATCAAAAGGAGACAGACACATATGTAGAGTCACAGAGCCCTAAAGGCTACAATAGGAGGAAACCAAGTTCCTTTTTGCTCCACTGCTCTCCTGAATACCCAGGAGCCTCTCCCTTTTCACTTGTCACTTTCCCAGATTCTTGGTCAATTGACCTTTAACACCAAAAGCACACCAAAATCCTTTCCTTCCAAGTAGCTTGCCAATGCTTTCCCTCTCTGAGCTCCCTGCTTATCACTAAAAATTCACACTACACCAACGGGAAGGTGCCCGAAGAACGTTTAAGAAATGAAAACGAAATTAAGTAATTATTTGTCACTCTAACAAGAAATCTTTAATCTTGTTTTCTTCCTGTGGGCATGGAAAGAATAAGAAAAAATTAAAGATAGAAGCTGGTAAGTGACTTGCAAGGGAAGGACATCCTGTCCCTGTCCTCTCTCTGCTCCCTGGTCTTCCCATGGAGACTAGTAAAAAGAACAGGAAATACATTGTATCTGCTCTGGTTGCAAATAGCAATGGCAAGCCCTCTTCTCTCAGTTACTGAATGTTTCTCCTTTGTGAATTCATTCTTTATTGTCATAAAAAGTTGATCCAGGCCTGGCCAAATTCCTTGTGTCATAAATTGTTTGGGCTGTAAATGTCCTTGGATATCCAGCCCAATCCTCTCACTCAGCTCAAGAAACTGAGACTGTCTTCAGTGAGACCTTGAGTGACTGACTACTGCCAAAACTAGCACACAGATTGCTGCCTGCTAGTTCAGTGACCTTTAAAAAGAAAGAAAGAAAGAAAGAAAGAAAGAAAGAAAGAAAGAAAGGAAGGAAGGAAGGAAGGAAGGAAGGAAGGAAGGAAGGAAGGAAGGAAGGAAGGAAGAAAAAGAAAGAAGGGTTAAGCAGGACATGGTGGCACACTCCTAGGCCTACAAGATTAATTAATTTAATGAAAAACAAGTTGACTCCTCTCTTATGTATATCAGAGAATTAAGAAAACTAGAATTTTTTTCATCTGAGGAATTAAAGTAAGACCTTTGTACAAACATGTATGTACTCACTGATATATGAATTTTAGACATAGAGCAAAGGATTACCAGTCTATAATGATCTTCACCAAAGAAACTAGGAAACATGAAGGACTCTAAGGGATAAATGGTCCCCAGGAATGGAAGTGGCATGAACTCCCAAACTAATTAGGGGCATGAGGGTGGGGGGGGAGGAGCTGCTACAATAAGAGCAAGAGAAGAGGAGAAGAGGAGAGAAAATGGAGGGGCAGAAACATTGAGTTGGGGGAAGAATAGAGGAAAGAGAGCAGGATGAGAGATACCATATCAGAGGGAGCCACTATAGGTCTGAGAAGAGATCTGGAACCAGGGAGATCTCCAGAGACCTACAAGGATGACACGATCTGACAATCCAGGCAATGGTAGAAAGGATAACCCAAAAGCCCTTCCCCTAAAATGAGATTGATGACTTCTCTTTATGCCATCCTAGAGCCCTCATCCAGTGGCTGATGGAAGCAGAGACAGACATCCACAGATATACACTGAGCCAAAATCGGGAATTTGGTTGAAGAGAGGGAGGAATGAAGAATGAAGGGGTCTGTACCAGGTTGGAGAAACCCACAGGAACAGTTGACCTGAACAAGGGAGAGCACATTGACCCCAGATACTCTCAGGGAGGCCAGTACAAGACTGATCCAGACCCCTGAACATGGATGTCAATAAGGAGGCCTCTGCACTCCAGGGAGCCTCTGGTGGTGGATTAGTATTTTTCCCTGGTGCAAGAAGGGACTTTGAGAGCCCATCCCACGTGAAGGGTTACACTCTGGCCCTGGACACATGGGGAAGGGCCCAGGACCAGCATAGGAAGACTTGGTGGACTTTGCAGAGCCCCCGTTGAGGGCCCTACCCTGCCTGGGGAGTGGTGGGTGGATGGGGTGGGGGTAGGCTGGGGGTGGGGAGGAGGGTTGGGGGTGAGGGGAGGGAGAGGGAGAAGGGACTTGAAATAAGCTTGTTCCCTAACTAGAACTAATAAAATAAAATAAAATAAAATAAAATAAAGTAAGACCTTTGCTTTAAATTGATCCATAAAAGATTATAAACTATAATTAAATGTATAGGTGATAAGTCAGGGAAGATGTTTCCACCAATAAAGTGCTTGCATTGTAAACATGAAGAACTGAGTTTGGATCCACAGCACCCACATGAAAGCCCGAGGTAGCCATCTACCTATAACCCCAGTACTGGGAGATTGGGGGGGGGGTGTACAAGTGAAGGCTGGTGAATCAGGGGTGTTCATAGCCAAAATGCTGAACTCTAGGTTCAGTGAGAAAGAGTCCCCCCAAAAAAAAAGTCTGAATAAAAATGAAGGTGGGGAGTGGTCTAGGAATCCTTGTAGATTGCACACATGTGTATACACACATGTGCACACACATACATACTTCCCAAAAATACAGCTATCCTGGACTACTATGAATACATACCAGAGCATTATTTTATTTTAATTCATATTCAACTTCATTATTCAATAACTTCTTTGCTTTTGAGTAACTATTTACAATCAAAATAGTATTGATAGTCCATATCATAGAAATAACATTGAACAAATCAAAATACTAGGAGTGGGGCTGGAGAGATGGTTCAGCTGTTAAGAGCACTGACTGTTCTTCCAGAGGTCCTGAGTTCAATTCCCAGCAACCATATGGTGGCTCACAATCGCCTTGAATGAGATCTGGTGCTCTCTGCCTGCATGCAGGCAGAAGACTGTATATGTGATAAATAAATACAATCTTTAAAAAAATACTAGGAGTGATAGTAAAATGGTATCATGAAATTCACTTTCACTTAAAAGATCTGCATGTGGTGATACTTTGTTGGTAGTTTAACAAAAAAACACATTTAAACAAGTTTTAAGCTTCTTTTGCTTTAATATGAGGCCCATGAATCCCATATTTTCCTCCTATATGAGTTAGATTCTGAAACTTTGAGTGAGTGAGTGAGTGTGTGTGTGTATATATGTGTGTTGTGTGTGTGTTGTTTGTTTGTTTGTTTGTTTGTTTGTTTTGAGATAAGTTCTCTCTATGTATTCCTACGTTAGAACTTGCTATGTAAACCAGGTTGGCCTTGAACTCACAGAGATCGGCCTGCCTCTACCTCCCAAGTGCTGGGACTAAAGGTGTGCCTAGCTATGAAATTTTTTAGAGTAGTGAGCCAACTGGTAATTTTTTTTCCCTTGTGCTTGTCTGAGCTTTACATTTTCTGTATTAGGCATGAATCCTTAGTTTATTGATTACAGCACAGATACAGCAAAGCTCAGTGAAGTTCCACAAACTCAACTCTCCCACATAACTGCCACTCATAGCATCCAATAGCACCACAAGGATCTGATAAGTCTTCCCCCACTGTACCTTTTCATTCACAATTGCAAAATTGTCTCTTGGGTTTGAGAAAAAAAATCTAAAAATTAATAACTAAATAAGAGGAAGCATTCATAGGAATTTAAACCTAAACTTTTTTCTTTTTGGTTTTTAGAGACAGAGTTTCTCTGTGTAGCATTGGAGCCTCTCCTGGCACTCCTTCTGTAGACTAGGCTGGCCTTGAACACAAGGAGGTTCACTTGCCTCTACCTCCCAAGTGCTGAAATTAAAGGCTTGCATCACTGCCCGGCAAACTTAGACTTCTCACAAATGTTGTTTTCATCGTCAATCCTCTCATTTTTTAAAAGATACTTTTCTTACATGGTTATATGTGTGTGCTGGGGGTGGGGGCACACATGTGTGTCCCCTGTACACACACTTGCTGTTTGTGTATGGAGGTCAGAACATAACTTAGGGAATAGATTCTCTCCTTCCAACATGTGGGTCTGTGGGGGTGGAACTCAGGATGTGTGTCATACTTGGCAACTAGTGCCTCTACCCGCTGAGCCTTCTCACTGGTCCAATTCTTTCATTTTTTTATTAAAGCATAAGGTTTGTCTTACAGAATAACTGTGAGGTTATATAGGAGAATAAATTTAAGCTTTTAGCCTAGAACCTACCATACGGTATATACTGAATAATCATAGCTATGAAATTTACACACACACACACACACACACACACACACACACACACACACACACACACACTCTCTTAAGGCCCTGGTAAATGCCTGGGTCCTCATCATTATTTGTTTCTCTTTTGCACTCCTGGGGTTAAAGGAATCCTAAAAGCAACAAGACTAATGCTTAAGCTAACCTCTAAGCCTCAAACAAAACTCATGATGTTGACTTCCCAATATTTTCATTATACAATAAAGCCTAAGCCACATGAAAAATAGTTTATTTTCTGAGCACACACACAGCAACTGTGGCGATGCTGACTCGAGTATTGCTATAAGCAGCTTAAGGCGAGAATATGAATGGCTAACAGGGTACTTTGATGGTAGATGTATTCGCTACGCCTGGGTTATCCATGCATGCTTTGTAGGATCGGTATTACATTTCTGTAAAATGACAATTCACCTGATTTTTTTTTTCTGTTTTTTGTTAAGAATGAGTGGCTATTTTTCCCAAGCTGTGCAAAATGACCTGTTATTTGGGTTTCACAGGAAGGCTTCAAATTGAACTTGATGGCTCTTTCAGAGTTCTGGACAGAAAAAGGAAATTGCTTGGGTGGAAAGAAGCCTCCAAAAGGACAAAAAGCACTTTGGGGGACAGGCACTTTGCAATAAGTAATTGTTATTCGTCTCTGTCCTGTCCATCCCTGTCCCCTCTCCTTCCTGCCTATCCTCCCTCAAGGACCTGGTTCCTACATGGAGCTTCCTGGGCATTCCCCAAACGTGCTGCCCAGATCTGCAGTTTGTAACGGCCGAGTTGTGGAAACACAGAGTATTCCCTGAGAATGAAGGAATTCATCATCTGAAAGTTTCCCTGGAGTCCAAGAATTAAATCCACATCACAAATTTGTGATGGAACAGAATAGTGAAATAGACTTTAATGGTTATTATTACAGTTACTATTACTTTGGGGGCAAATTTGAAGTTAGAAAGTTGACTTATTTGGTTCAGCAATGAAGAGCACATAGTACTCTTCCAGAGGACCCTAGTTTGATTCCCAGCACCCACATTAGGAGTCTCACAACCACCTGTAACTACAGGTCCAGGGGGATGCCACACCTCTGGCCTCAGTGGGCTCCTGCACTGAGGCACACACACACACACACATAATTAAAAATAATTTAAAATTAAACCTAAAATTCATTTTACTTAATAAGTTTAACTTTAAATTTCATTTCAAATTTTTTAGATAATCTATAAAAGGAGTAATTATAATATAGACAAGTGAGCATCAGCAGTATATTATAGTAGTGATCATTGTTAATCTTGGAAAACAAAGTAAACTCATTATTTTATTTTACTGGCCAGTTTTCTTTCTCTTTTTGGGGGGTTTGGAGTGGTGGTTTCGAGACAGACAGGGTTTCTCTGTAGCTTTGGAGCCTGTCTTGTAACTCACTCTGTAGACCAGGCTGGCCTCAAACTCACAGAGATCTGCCTGCCTCTGCCTCCCAAGTGCTGGGATTAAAGGCGTGCACCACCAACACCTAAAATTCAGTTTACTGTCCAGTTTTTGATACTTCATGGTAAAAGATCTCTTTTTAGAATAAAATATTTCATCTCTATTTTTAAAAATTATTATTAAATTAAATTAATTTTAGTTTGTGGTAGCTGATAGATTAAATAAATACCTCAAGGCTACAGCAAGATTACCTCAATCAATATAAATATTGAACACAGAACAGCCTGAAGTGATTACACAGTGCTGACGCAGTAACAAGCCTTCTCAGGATATTAGTGGTGATCAACCTCAGAACTGACCTCAGCAAACAGGTTAGGTTTTGATTATACTCTTTACACACACACACACACACACACACACACACACACACACACACACACACACACACACACACGTTTATTTATTTTTATCATCTGGGTATGAATGTTTTGCCTGCATGTAATACATGCTTGTTCACCGAGGCCAGAGGGTTATGACTCACCATGTGGGTGCTGGGAACCAAACCAGGCCTTCTAGAAGAACAAGTGCTCTAACCAACAGAACCATCTCTCCAGCCCCTCATCACATTTTTCTTTTCCCCTCTCAACTCCAGACTTTGTTTGATACCTCTACTAATTGAAAACTTGTAGGGAGTGGAGGCTCTTCTCAACACATGTAGGCAATGAGTAAGAACATTTTTGTAAGCTAGCTATTCCTGCTGAATGTACTACTGAGATGCATCCCTTCCCAGGTACAGCCACTCTCAGCAGAAAACACTTAGGCACGAGTTACTTGGAACACCACCTTTCCAGTCCCAACCTGGTGTTGCTCAGACACACAGTAAGTCAAATCCTCAAAAGGATGCAAATGTGGCACATTTATTTTTTACATCGTTTTGTATAAATATGTAAGAGAGAAAAAACAGGGCTTAATGCCAGAAAACAAAAACAAAAAGCAAAACTGAATGAAGCTGGAGCCTCCAGCTTCACATTGTTGCTTTAATTTTTGACATCTCTTGCTCTTCTTGGAGCTTTCACAACAGGACTGGGCCTACTTTGCATGTGCCTCATTGCTCGCTGTACTCTGTAATTCTCAATACAGATACTGTTCAACATGTGTTGGTTGCAGAACTTGCAGTTGGTCCCTGTGATGGAAAGTTCTACCACTATCTAAGCTATCTCCTTCCCCAGATTTCCCCTCAGCAGCAGGAGGGTAGTAGCAGTCTAAACCAGCTCACACAGACTTCTAAGTGAGCTTGTAATAAACATGACCAAGTTACTGATTGTTTCCAAACTTCATTTGTATTCAATACACACAAATTCACCTCAAAGGAAAGAGGCAGTTAGATATAGCTCTAACTATAAGGCAAATTAACACTGCCGTGTTTGTAGAAGACGTAACCAGTATGGAACAGGAAAAAAGTCTCAGTACAAAGGAGAGAGGGATAAAAGACAAAGAAAAATCAGCCAGAAGAGGGGGAAGGGTTTTTTGGTTTTTGTTAAGCCAAGTTTAGACACTTTGAGGATGAAAAAGTAAATAAACATTTACATACTTTAAGACATACTTTAAGGAAGCCCAATGTGACTAACACATAAAGCATGAGATGATAGTAATTATATAGTTATTATTTACAGAGCATTTATCTAGCAATACATTTCTTTTTTGTTTTTAGGTTTTGTTTGTTTGTTTGTTTTTTGTTTTGTTTTTGTTTTTCAAGACAGGGTTTCTCTGTGCAGCTTTGGAGCCTATCCTGGCACTCGCTCTGGAGAGCTTATTGGCCTCGAACTCACAGAGATCCACCTGCCTCTGCCTCCCAAGTGCTGTGATTAAAGGCGTGTGCCACCAACGCCTGGGCCTGTTTGTTTGTTTTTTGAGACAGGGTTTCTTGGTGTAACAGCCCTGGTTGTTCTGGAACTAGCTCTGTAGCCCAGGCTGGCCTTGAACTCATAGGGAGCTGCCTGCCTCTGCCTCTGCCTCCCCAGTGCTGGGATAGAAGGTGTGTGCCACCACCACCCAGTTGAAAATACATTTCAGAGGCATGGATTCCAGTCTCAGTGTGTTCCTGAAAAAAGTATTAATGTTACTTTTACCTGATAGCTGAGGATACTGTGGCCACAGACACCAGCAAGAATAAAAAGATGTCAAGTCACATGTCAGGTTAAACGAAGCCTCGAAGATCACATTAAGGAACTGGTCACCAAGGGAAGAGATTTCAAGAGGATATCAGATCTGAATTCATAGAGGGCACTTCATCTCAGTATCTGTAGGCATTTCTAAATGGTTTGCAAAGGGCCAAGCCCTATTTTGAGGTTCCCCCTTGGAATACCACCCCTACCCAAACTCTCAAGAGTGTAGTAACTTTGCAGCTTTGTGAGTCTGCCTGTTTTATGAATTACTCAGAAAAGCATAACTTTTTCTTTTTTTTTCTTCTTTTCTTCCCCTCTCCCCTTTGATTTTTTGATACAGGGTTTCTCTGTGTAGCTTTGGAGCCTATCCTGGCACTTGCTCTGGAGACCAGACTGGCCTGGAACTCACAGAGATCCGCCTGCCTCTGCCTCCCGAGTGCTGGGATTAAAGGCGTGAGCCACCAACGCCTGGCCTTTTATCTCTTTTCAAAGTATGCTTTCCTTATCACTGTGAGCTTCACTCTTTCACCGAAGCCCCCTTCCTCAACCTGTGGTTGCCTTTGGCATGTGGCTGATCTCTATGTGGCTTAACTGGTTTAAGACATGTCTTTATGTCTTTCTTCTTTTTTTCCTGTCTTCTCTCCTTCACTCTCATTCTTGTTAACTTCCTCCATGCCTCTCCCTGTCTCTTTCTTTGGTTTCCTGAGACAGGATTTCTCCATGTAGATCTGGCTGTCCTGAAATTCCCTCTGACAGAGATCCTCCTGCCTCTGTCTCCCAAGTGCTGGGATTAAAGGCATGCACCACAACCCAGCTTCTTCTTTTTAATTTTAATAACATCCTCCTTAGGCTTAAAAATAAACAGCTGGGCGTTGGTGGCACATGCCTTTAATCCCAGCACTTGGGAGGCAGAGGCAGGTGGATCTCTGTGAGCTCAGGACCAGCCTGATCTACAGAGTGAGTTCCAGGACAGCCTCCAAAAAAATACAGAGAAACCGCGTCTTGAAAAACTAAATAAATAATAAATAATAAAACAACAGAAAAAACCAACAACAAAACAAAACTGATTGCTTACTATAAAATTCAGCAATCTGAAGCAAAATTTTAGTTGGCTAAAAAAAAATGTCCTAGCAAAACTATCCCAAGGAAAGAGTAAAGCCAAATGTAACAGTATTCCTCAGGATGTAAGAACTGAAAACAAAGTGCCTCATTATAGGATAATTGCTGTAAGTGATGGTATACTGAGTATAAAGTGGTACCCAAAACCTGTTGGGGAGCTGAGGAAATGGCTCAGCAGGTAAGGTGTTTGCCATGGGAAGGAAGCTCAAATTCCCAGAAGCTACATAAAAAGCCAGGTGGGCTTGGTGGCCTGTCTGTAATACCAGCACCAGAACAGACTCAAAAAATTCCTGGAACTAGCCAGACTAACCAGATGAACTAGCTGGACTAGCAAGACTGGGCCTTAAAGCAATCTCCGGCTTCTGGGACCCTGCATAAGGTGAAGAGTGAGCCAGGACACTTCACATCAACCTCAGGTCTCCACATGCATGTATGTACATGTGCACACACAGATAAACAAGCATACAGGTACCTATGCACACTATACACACATACATATGCAAACAAGAACTGCAGGAGTTACAGCTCAGTGGCAGACCGCTCGCCTAACATGTATGTGCAAGGCCCAAAGGTTAAAAAAAAATCATTTAATCTTTCCCATATTATTAAATTACAGGAGAACGGTTACAAAACAAATAGAAAGAAACAAGCTAAAACATCTGCCATACAGCTCATATGGAGAAAATTACACACAAGTATCAACATGGATTTTTTTCTGGGTGGTGGGTTGGAAGAATTTTCCAAAAATGTTAATTAATGCAAATTTCATTATAATTGATTAGTTGACAATAAGACATAAACTCAGCTTTCTTGTTTCCTCTGACATTACTTTACACTCATTAGACAAGAATAAAGCCCCTTTTTGGTTTCTCACATGAGAAAATACCTCACAGAGGTATTTCTCTGTGTAATTAGAAATGAATTAAAAAGAAAGAAGAGATTTAACAACCAAATCATTAATCAAAGTTATAAAAAAACAATGAATTTCTTGAATAGGACTGAGAATAAAGAGAAGAGGGAGTTGGGGTGGAGTATGCCGATAATCTAAGCATACAAGGGCTAAGGCAGGAGGAAGGTTGAACTTTTAAGGCCAGCTTGGGCTACACAGTGAATTTGAGCCCAGCCTGGGCTACAAAGTGAACATCTGTCTCTAAAAAAGTTTAGTTAAAAAAAAAGAAGAAAAAATTAAGAATGAAATGATAGATGTTAAGATAGGAATATAGTTTAGAGGTAGACAGCTTAAATGTGTAAGGTCATGGATTCAATCTCCATTATAACTATATATATGGATATATGTGTGTGTATGTATATATAAAATATACAGAATAAAGTGTGAAGACAAGTACATGGTCTGTTGGGAGCCATGCAGCCTAGTTTCAGCCTAGTAAATGAGTGCTTGTTCAGTGGGTCACCAGATGAGGCAAAAGCCTCTGGGGACATTCTCACTCAGCAAGAACCAGTGCAGAAAACTGCTGGGACTGCTTGGTCTGCATGCTCTCCCTTCTCTCTTATAATACTGATGATTCTCTTGGCAGTTTTTGTGTCATTTTGTCAATCATGCATAGGACAGATGTGATCATTCCTGGGAACCCATTTTTCCTCAAATATTTTCCCCTAAAATTCTTTGGGAGCTGATACTTCTCAGGTTCTTGTCTGGGAATGCCAGCTGTCACTCCAGACCCTGGGAGCTGTCTGATTCAGTGCTGACAGGCTCAGAGGCAGATCACTCCTATTTCTCTAATAAGTTCTTTTTTTTTGAGGGGGTGCAGTGAACTTTATTGATGGTATTCAAGAGAGTAGGGCTCCCTAAGCCCCTCCTTATTCTGGGGGTCTGGAGTGGAAACTGTGAGGGAGATGATGAGTGTGGGGGTTGTTGGACAGGTACTGCTCAGCAGCCAGGGCCTCTCTCTTGCTCCAGTCCTCGCTGGGGGTGGGTGGTCCAGGGTACTCCTTGGAGGCCATTTAGGCCACGAGGTCCACCACCCTGCTGCTGTAGCCGAATTCATTGTCATACCAGGAAATGAGCTTTACAAAGTTGTCATTGAGAGCAATGCCAGCCCCAGCATCAAAGGTGGAAGAGTGGGAGTCACTGTTGAAGTTGCAGAAGATAACCTGGTCCTCAGTGTAGCCCAGGATGCCCTTCAGTGGGCCTTCAGATGCCTGCATACTTGGCAGCTTTCTCCAGGTGACATGTCAGATCCATGGGGGTAGGAACATGGAAGGCCATGTCCGTAAGTTTCCGGGTCAGCTCTGAGATGGCCTTGCTCACAGCCTTGGCAGCACCAATAGATGCAGGGATGATGTTCTGGGCATCCCCAGGGCCATCATGCCACAGCTTCCCAGAGGGGCCATCCACAGTCTTTGGGTGGCAGTGATGGCATGGATGAGGGCATCAGCAGAAAGGGCGGAGATGATGACCCTTTTGGCCCCGCCCTTCAAGTGGGCCCCAGCCTTCTCTATGGTGGTGAAGACGCCAGTAGACTCCACAACATACTCAGCACCTGCATCACCCTGTTTGATGTGGGCGGGATCTGACTCCTGGAAGACAGTGACGGCCGTCCCGTTTGATGACAAACTTCCCATTGTCAGCCTTAACTGTGCCTTTGAACTTGCCATGGGTAGAGTCATACTGGAACAAGTAAACCATGTAGTTGAGGTCAATGAAGGGGTCATTGATGGCAACAACGTCCATTTTGCCAGAAGTGACGGCAGCCCTTGTAACCAGGCGTCCAATACGGCCAAATCCGATCACTCCGACCTTCCCCACTGTGTCTCAGGAACGAGGCTGGCACTGCACGAAAAGATGCGACTATCTCTAGAACAGGGAGGAGCAGAGAACCTTTTTCTTTCTTTCCTTTCTTTCTTTCTTTCTTTCTTTTTTTTTTTTTGTTTTTTTTTTTTTTTTTTTTTTTTTTTTGTTTTTTGTTTTTCGAGACAGGGTTTCTCTGTGGCTTTGGAGGCTGTCCGGGCTGGTCTCGAACTCACAGAGATCTGCCTGTCTCTGTCTCCTGAGTGCTGAGATTAAAGGCTCGAGACACCACTGCCTGGCTCTCTAATGTGTTTTAAACAAGATTGCTGTTCTTGAAAATGTGTGCCTATATCAATCACCTTTTACTTTTGTAAAGACAGGATGTACTTGGGCCGATATTTGGCCAAACTAGCAAAATAGTAAATGTTGTTTTTGATTTAAAGATATTTTGATGTAAAAGTTGAGGAAAAAACATTTAACAAATTTGTTTTTGATGGAGGTTAACATTGGAGAATGGGAAAAACTTGTTTGTTCATATAGAAAAACATGCTGGTTATTGATGTATAAATATAGATGGCTGGAGCTATCTGGGCCGGCCACTTGTATGAAACTCATCTGGTGGTCAGACAATCCATTTACTTGTGCCAATGCCTCTTTCCTATGTCAGGATCTGAACTCAGGCTGTGGCAGCCCGGAGGCACCGGTCACATGTGCATGCATAACCATTGCACTCTTCTTCACCAGCTGGGATAATTTCCCGAAGTTATGGCTGAGCCATGACATCCTTTTTAAACCATGAAGTCCATAAATAATAATCTCATAAGATGCTAGGTATGAGGGAACTAGAAATGGTATGATGGTATGTGATGATTAAGTCAGGTTTTAAAAATAATTCATTTGGTGGAAAGTATTAAGCAAGAAACTTATTTATAACTCCTTTCTAGCCATTTCTGACACCAACCTAAAACTTTAATCAAGAATGAAGAAAATGTGAAGAATAGAATGTTAGAATTATGTTTTGAAATTTGGGTTAATTATGCCCATCGTTTGCCATTATTTGAATGGACCTAGAAAGGTTAGTACAGTGCTCATCACACAACAGAGATGTCAGCTCTTTAAACTTAAACTGTGCACGTGGTGTAAATGCTAATACATGTACATGAGTGTGGACACGTGCACATGCGTGTGTCCTCCTGCTTCACCTCCCAGCTCCCAGACTGGGGTTCCAGGTGCAGGTTGCCATGCCTGACTTTTTAAGTGGGATTTGAATTCAGGTCCTCAATATTGTAGATAAGCACTTTACCAACCAAGCCATCTCTGGAGTCCAGCAGCTCTTGACAGTGGTGATCTGCCATATTTAAACTTGACGTGCTACGCTGTGTTTAATATATGTATACTATCATTTATATACATGTAAAAACTGCTTATCAAACTAAACACTACATGCTATGCTATGCTTGCTTTCACACTTGTGTGGCAAGCCCTTTACTGACTGAGCGCACCCCAGACCTTCCCCCTACTCCCACCCCCCGTTTTGTGTGTGTATGAAACTTGGCTGTCCTGGAACTCACTCTGCACAACAGTCTGGCCTTGAACTCAGAGAGGTGCTTGGTTCTGACTCACAATTGTTGGGATTAAACACATGTACCACCACTACCTGGCTTTCATCCCTAATCCCCACCTCAACCAGAGACAGGGTTTCTCTGTGTAGCCATGGCCCTCCTGGAACTCACTCTGTAGACCAGGCCGGCCTTCATATTTCATAGCTACAACGACAGAATAAGAGTTGACAGTAGATTAGAAGAATTTAGGGAAGCCAGGTGTTGGTGGTGCATGCCTTTAATCCCAGCACTTGGGAGGCAGAGGCAGGCGGATCTCTGTGAGTTCAAGGCCAGCCTGATCTACAGATCGAGTGCCAGGACAGGCTCCAAAGCTCCAAAGAAACCCTGTCTCGAAAAACCAAAAAAAAAAAAGGAAGAAGAAGTTAGGGCAAGTGTAAGAGTGCATTAACAGAGAAAGGAGAGGAGGGGGAAAATGGGGAAGAACACGTGTCGTGACGTGATCTACTCTGCAGAGGGAAATACCAGGAAAAGCCAGGGAGGCACCAAGAACAGCAGAACATAGCCAGGGTAAAAACAAGGGTCTACATAAATAGATGAGCTGAAGGGGTTACGTGCAAACATGCATGTGTACAAAAATAATATTAGAAGAGTTTGGCAGGTCTTTAAAAAGTTAAAGATAGAGTTATTATTTAAGCCAATATTCCACTACTGGCTAGATACTGATGAGATATTAAAATACATGTTTTTTGATGCATGCCTATAATCCTAGAAGTAAGAAAGATAAGGCAGAAGGATTCTTGAGTTAGGGGCCAGCCTTGGGCAGAGAATGAGAAACTGTTTCAAAACAGTATGTTCATGGAAAATTCTGTACATGTCTGTTCAGAGCATCACTACTTACAAGATATTCATAGAGGAAGGAGGTGGGGCTGGCTGGTGGTGCGTGGCTTTAATCCCAGCACTTGGGAAGGAGAGGCAGGAGGATCACTGTGAGTTGGAGGCCAGCCTGGTCTACAGAGTGAGTTCCAGGACAGCCAGGCATTACACAGAGAAACCCTGTCTTGAAAAACAAACAAACAAAAAAGGAAGAATGAGGTGGGAAAAACCTGAGTATCTTTCAGGTGTGGGTGGAGAAAGAAAAAGGTGTACACACAACAGTGTAATATTCCACCATTAGAAAGAATGACAGAATGATTCACACTACAGTATGGATGAACCTTGAAACATAAGAGTCAAGACACCAGTCATGACAGAGCACATAAGACTCCATATAATAAATGCCCACAGAGTGAAAATGTAGACAGAAAGCAGATTGGAGGTGAAAACCTAAGACTTGAGGGGAAGGAGGAGACTCTGAGATAGCAGCTAAAAGGGCACAGGCTTCTCCCTCTGGATTGCTGTTAATATACCCAATGCCACCAAATTGTACTTTGTTTTCCAGGTAGTGGGGGCTGAGTCCAGGGCTTTGCTCAGGCTAGGGAAGTTATCCACCACTGAATACATCCCTAGACTGAACTGGATACTTTCAATCACTGAAACTGCATGACACAAGGAATAATTTTAATAGAATTTTACTAAAAATAAAAACAAACAAAAAGGAAGGAGAAAAACATTGGAAGCTCAAGTCTGAAATTAAAATCAACCCTGTAGAGGGCCAGGCGTTGGTGGCGCACACCTTTAATCCCAGCACTCGGGAGGCAGAGGCAGGTGGATCTCTGTGAGTTTGAGACCAGCCTGGTCTACAAGAGCTAGTTCCAGGACAGCCTCCAAAGCCACAGAGAAACCCTGTCTCAAAAAACCAAAAAAAACAAAAACAAAACAAAACAAAAAAAACCCCAAAAACAAACAAACAAAAAATTAACCCTGCAGAAAGAAAAGTCAGTCAGAAAACCAATGAGACTAGTACCTTTTTGAGGTGTCTAAGAGACCAAGATGGGCCAATTAGTACGGGTATGAGAGACTAAACAGCAGGGAGCATATTTCAAATTGCATCACGTGTTTCAAATGTTCAGAAAAGTCACTCCTTTGTTGATAAAGAATCTAAACTACATTGTCTGCTAAAACTGGTGATTAAAATTTTCTGACTGGTGTGACAAGCATTCACGGAACCAGTTACCTGTTTTGCATGGTAAATTCCCATTGCACGAGAGGCACACCTAACCTGTAATTCTCTCCATGTGCCCTCAGGCACTTAGCTTGATGCCTTATCCACAGCAGGCCCCAATAAATATTTGATGAATGAAACTAACTACCACAGTCAGAACTTGAGGCTCTGTAATTGCAAAGCATAAAGCAGGACAAATTTTAGCCATTTAAAAATAAGAAGAATACCAAAAAATAAACAAATAAGTAGAATAGCATGGCGTATTCAAAACACTTTAGTCAATCTTCAGATGAGAATTTCAATTCAGTTAACAACAGAGATACAAAAAGCATAGTTTAGACGTTTAATGTGAAAGCAACGGCCCATCAGAAAGATAAGGATTATTTGATGAAACGGTTAGAAAATGTGATTTTATTCATACTATATCTGCTGTAAAACAAAGATTTCTTTTCTCTTTTTTTGAGTTAAATGAAATTTTACAACCTGTTTGCTTCTCAATTAACTTTTCATGACAAAAGTCTGACTTACTTTATTTTCCTGATAAGAGCCAAAGGCTGCCCAACTACATGATATAATTATGTTTTTAGCATTTACATTTAAAAGACCATGGCTTGGTGTTTACAAAAATAAGTTAATTAGGGTCTATGGGTATATGTCACAGCACAGTGCATGCTTAGAAAGGGCAAGGCTCTGGGTCCAATCACCAGTAACAAAACCAAAAACCAAAACCCCCAAACAGTAACAACAAAAAAGCCAACCAAAGAAAGATACCATCAGGACAAAAATGGAAATATATTTACCACATGATCATCAATCAGTAAGAGGTGTGAACACTATTTCATTTAATCAATTTCAAAGCATTATAATCCCAATATACAAATAAAACAATCCATAGTCTGAAATGATGCAGGGCTTGTCACTAACTACACAAAATATACATACAAAAAGGTGAATGGAAGAACACACTAAAAGAAGCTTGTCTTAAGCTTAATTGTTGGTGCAGAGTGTGTGGCAGGGGCCGGCTGCCGGGCAGCCGCTTTGGCTTGGCTGGCTTGGCTTGCTCGCACAGCCGTTTCTAGGCGCACTTTCAGTTCGGGAGCAGCCCCCATTACTGTCTTGAAAGCGTGTGGGTACAGAGGTCCAATGTGCATTAAGTTCTGGAGTGCAAACTCATGAAGATCTTTGGAGACAGAACTTGCTGAGGCAAAAGAATTTTCATCCAGCAGGTAGGAGATCAAAGTGGGCACTAAAAGAGCCAGTAACTGGACTCCTGTAACAAGAAGACAGCAAAGATCAGCCTGATTGGAGAGAATGCAGCTTGACATTGTTAATAGAAACAATATATCACATAAAAGATAATGTATGTTGCTTGTGCAATTACAGTTTAATAGCCAGTCAGGCCCCATCCATGTCCCTGAATGACTCTCTTTCAACAAATAAAGGCATAAAACGTTGGTACTACTAAAGTGCTATAATTTCCATTCTCAAATCAGGCCAATTTGTACTATTAGTAAGATGTGCCAATAATAAACATGTTTCTATTTATATTATAAATGTTTTACAACACAGCAAGACTTTTAAGAGATAGAATAAGCAATCAGATTTTTTTTAACTTAAAATTTAAGACTAAATGTTATACAAAAGGAAAGGGGATAGAGGTGGGGCTCGGTGGTAAGGGTGCTTGCCTAGCATGAAGTTTTGATTTCCATTCACAGGGGTAAAAGTGGTAAAAACCGATTGTAAATAAACTGGATTACATACACTAGAGGGGTACTAACAAATGAACAATGAATTAATGAATGAGTGATATTAATTTAATAGCAACATCTTTTAGATTCTTTTAAAAATTTTATATAGTCATATGATTCTAAGAAGGTAAACCTTTAGGCTTTGAATTATCATTTAACTTTTCTCACCTCTTTGCAAATGTGTTCTCTTTTAACAAAAAGGTTTCCCAGCAAATTGTAAAGATAGAGAATTTTGAAAAGCTATTGTGTGACAGGAGATATAACTCAGTGGCAGACCATGTGCTTAGCATTCAAGAAGCCATGGGTTCGATCTCAGCAGGGATAGAATGAAGTAGTGTCAAAATTGAGACATTCAGCCAGGTGGCACGTGCGTTTGTTTATCTCTATGAATTTGAGGGCAGCCTGGTCTACAAAGTGAGGAGTCCCAGGATAGTCAGGATTGGTTTTTTTTTTTTTTTTGGAAGAAACTGCTATAGAAAGTAGTAAATTAATGTATGGGTTACTTGGGTAGAAAGTATGATGTAATTTTATTATATTTATTTTACTAACTATAAGCTTTATAAATAGAACTTAACCTTACTCACTTTGTAATGTTAGCACTGACCTTACTGTTCTTTAGCATTTAAAGTCTGACTTGACTTGCTATTCCTTAACAGATGCCCAAATTTATACTTAAGCTTAACATGAAGACAGAGATGAGACCCCCCACTCCCACCCCCAGCCCCAGTCCTGTGCTTAGCATGGAGCCCAGGGCTTATACTTGCA
Source organism: Cricetulus griseus (assembly GCF_003668045.3). NCBI lineage: Eukaryota > Metazoa > Chordata > Mammalia > Rodentia > Cricetidae > Cricetulus > Cricetulus griseus. Next base: position 5,279,638 of record NC_048600.1, on the reverse strand, counting down.
GGTGAACCTTCAGTCATGGAGCTATTTATTCCTTGGCACAGGAAAGAGAGTCTTGGAAATTGGGAGCAACTTAATTTTCAGTTATAAGGTATTTGTTGAAAATTTTAGCTTTTCCACAACAATTAAAAATCACATTTAAGTATGTGTGTATTAAGTATACACAGCTTATACTTTGTATAAGGCATGCATTTCTGGTTAAATAAATGCTTGTTGCATTAATCATGAAGCAAAAAAAAAAAATTAAGTTATCAAATCCTGAGGTATCTTATGATACCCGGTACTTACACTTCCCTGGTTATAACATAAGGCTTATGTAATTCATATTTTATTTAAAAATTTTTATTAGCTGGGCATTGGTGGCGCACGCCTTTAATCCCAGCACTCGGGAGGCAGAGGCAGGCCGATCTCTGTGAGTTCAAAGCCAGCTTGGTTTCCAGAGCGAGTGCCAGGATAGGCTCCAAAGCTACACAGAGAAACCCTGTCTCGGAAAAAAACCAAAAAAAAAAAAAAAAAAAAAAAAAAATTATTAAATATCTGCTGTTCCTGGTTCTTAAAAACACACACCTAGAAAATTAAAAACAAAATCAGTGTGTTAAAATGTTCTTGGTAATTCCTTGTGATTTCTCACTCATAAAAAACAAATATAAATAAACCCAATACATTATGCTAGTAACATGAGCAGATACATTATATATTCAGACCATAATTACTTCTTGGGAAACTCACTGTTGCAAAGCCTGTGTTTAACACTAAGATTCATAAATAATACAGGTCTTCACTTTGGACTAGTGGTTTTTAATAAGAAAACACTTACTGTTCTGGTCTTCTCCAAGAGCAACCAATGTTTCAAGAACTTTGATTCCTTCCTGGACAGCCAGAAGTTCTGTACTGCTGGCTGGTCTGTTTCTTTCGACAGCCTTTAGCTTTTCAACCACGAGTGGAGCTAATGAGTGGATGTAAGGAGTTGAAAGGGCGCGATTGGCATGCTGAAAGACGGAGAGGAGAAGCTGATAGCATTTGGCTTGAACCTGTGTAAGAGAGAGACTGTCTCAATTAATGCACGTAGAAGATCTTATTTGCTAATCGGTCACATTGCACCTCAACATGAAAAGGGGAACAATGGAACTTAATGCCAATTAAATAAAACTGGAGATTAAAGAAATTCCTTATACTTGAGTTACTAAATTACCACCCTTACATAGCAAATATTTTTCTACTATATGGAAAGTTAGAAACTAGGTATTCTGATTTCTTCCTTTAATATATAATTGTCTCTCTGATTTTTTTAAAAGATTTTATTTATTTATTATGTACACAACATTCTGCTTCCATGTATATCTGCACACCAGCAGAGGGCACCAGATCTCATAACAGATGGTTGTGAGCCACCACGTGGTTGCTGGGAATTGAACTCAGAACCTCTGGAAGAGCAGTCAGTGCTCTTAACCTCTGAGCCATCTCTCCGGCCCCCGTTTCTCTGATTTTAATGCAATGTAGTCAGGGAGGTTAACAAAGGACAGACCTGAAATAAAGCTACAAAACTACACTGTTTAGATACATCAACCCCATTTGACTCTTTGGAAACAACAGTTTATATTAATATAGTAACATTTTTTTTTCCTTTTTTTATTTTAGGAAAGTTCTTACTGTATAGTTCCAGATAGCCTGGAACTCACTATGTAGACCAGGCTAGTTTCAAACTTGTAGCGATAGGCTTGCCTCTTCCCCCTAAATGTTAGAATTAAAAGCATATATCACCATGCCTACTACAGTACTGACATTTTTTAAGAGGGGAAAAAGTGGAGGGGGTTGCCCATCAATGTATGGGACAAACAGTGAAATACATTTCTTTCAGTGCTTTGTTGGAAAATGAACTACCGAATTTCTCTGAAGATAGAAAATCGTGGAGGACATTTTAAGAATACAGGTCTCTAAGCCTAAATCTGAAGACATACGGAAGCTCAGGGTGGAGGCCAGGAATAGTCTACACTGGTGATCTTTTCCTGGTGTGTGGCAAGCTTGAGAAGCATTAAAAGATGCAATAATTCAAATTTATTCTTTAACATTCTTGGTATCTCTGAAACAAATACTGAAAAACTAAAGCCATGTAAAGTCTCTACAATTATGGCCAGGGTTAATAAAATATTTCAGACACTGGAGAATTTCAGCATATGTCACGATTACTGCTTAAATACACAGTGCATTAACAGTTTTTCAATTTAAAAGCCATACTACAGGCTGACCAGATGGTTCTGCAGGTAAAAATGCTTGTGGTGCCACACAAAGTGCCCCCCCACATAAACACCACGCATTTGCATACAATAATAAATAAACAATGTTTAAAAAATAAAGCCATACTGCAAACATGTAAGTTTTTATGGCATTTGTCACATCGCAGTGAGTTAATCTGAAAAGCCCTGACAAGTAGACTGTTGAAGTGTAACTCACCCATGGGTCACATGAATTCAGAGCACTTTTAAATCTGTTCATGCAGCCATTCTGTAGGGACTGCACTCCTATTATTTCACTGCTGGCAGACCACAGGAAGAGCGCAATGGCTGTGAGTGTGCTCACTTCATCAGGCGCAGGCATGGAATCATCTACAGAATAAAAGGTAAGCAGGAAGATTGGGAAATTACAGACATCAACAACATTCTGCCAGTGTTTACCACAGAGTGTGCCTCAACCTAAAAAATACACATCACAAACTCTCACTGTGGAACTAAGGTAGGAAAAATGCTTCAGGCATACTTTTCAATTGCTATGTTAAAGCCTGACAGGAAGCAGACAATTAAGGTAGTCTCAATGAGTCTCTCTGCAGACCATTTGGTTATGATAAGAAGAAATGCAGCATTATAATATGGAATTATGGCAGGCATCATCTTGACACAGTTATCAAAGTTGAGATTTGGTGTGGTGGTGCACACCTGCAATCCCAGCACATGGGAGGCTATGGCAGGATTAGTGACACAAATTTGAGGGCAGCCTGGGCTACAGAGTGACATCAACCCAGTGTGGGCTACAAAACACAGCTTTGTTGCAAAGATCAAAAACCATGAGATTCTACTTTGTTTGTTTGTTTTCTTGAGACAATGTTTCTCTAGATAGACTTGACTGGCTGTCCTAGAACTCAATGTATGGACCAGGCTGGCCTTGAATTCACAGAGATGCACTTGCCTCTGCCTCCTGAGTGCTGGGATTAAAGATGTATGCCACCACACCTGGTCAAGAGATTCTTAACGTAGAACAAAGCAGTATCATACACTGTCTTACATGATTATCTGAGAAAGATTTATGTTACTTAAGTGATTTCCTGCCCAAAAGGTATAAACTGAATGTACCCTAAACTGAGGGGGAAATTAGATAATTATAAATTAAGGAATATTTTACAGAATAGATGTCTTGTCATCTTTAACAACATGAACATGTGTGGTGGTGCCTATCATTAATCCTAGCAGACTCAAGGGTGGAGGAATGGAGTTGGAGGCAAAGACAGGAGAATCCCTGAGTTTGAGAGCAGCCTAGTCTACAGAGCAAGTTCTAAGACAGCCATGACTACACAGAGAAAGCCTACCTTGAAAAACAACAAAACAAACAAAAAACCATGAACAGCATAAAAGATAAAGGCCATGTTAATGCCTCAGATTAAAAGAGGCTAAAGCAACATGACAATAATGCAAAGAAAATTTCATTATTAGGACAACCACTGAGATTTGAAAATGAATAACAATAGCACTGCACTAATGTTAAATTCCTAAATTTAGCAATTCTTTTGTGGGTATTTAAAGAATGACCTTGTTCTTAAGATATTTATGCAGTATTTAGGAGTAAAACATCACAAAGATATCAACATATTCTTAAATGGCTCAGCAAAGCTAATTAAGATGAGTAACAACAATGCTATGTAAATTTTACAGAGGGTCAAATAGCATGTGAGTAGATATTCAGGACAAGGACATACTGGAGTTCACACTTCTATTCTTGAAAATCTTATTAAAGTTCGAAATGTATTTCAAAACGAAAGGTTCTAGAAATGAAAAACAAGGTATTGCAGCAATTTTAAAGAGAGTCATTGCTCCCTTGAGAATTTCCTTGTGTGTACATAAATAGATACACACAATTTTAAAGTACAAGACTTCAATTTTTTAAAATAAGAAACATGATTTCCAAGCTGGATATGACTTTTCTTATGTTGAGCAGGGTCCTTCTTCCCTTGCTATATGAGCACTATACAAATATCCCCATGGCCTTTTCCCTATCTCTTCACTACTGACTTATGCCTGGAACTCTTTATGTAGCTCCAGCTGGACCTGAATCCACAGTGACTGTATCTTCACCTTCCATGGGCTGGGGTTACACACATAAGCCTCAATGCCTGGCTATGGAAATGTTTTAAAAGAATGTGGCGCCAGGCATTGGTGGTGCAAGTCTTTAATCCCAGCACTCGGGAGGCAGAGGCAGGCGGATCTCTGTGAGTTCGAGGCCAGCCTGGTCTCCAGAGCGAGTGCCAGGATAGGCACCAAAGCTACACAGAGAAACCCTGTCTCGAAAAAAAAAAAAAAATAATGTGGCAAGTCTTTCCTTATTATTTTGTTTTTAGAGTTTTCATATTTTCTTTAAAAAAAGAAATGAAGCTTAAGAGGGAAAAGTTAAGCACAGAAGAGAGGTGGGAAAAAACTATGAGTAAGTATTTTTAAATAAAAACAAACATAAAAATGCTTGTTTTGTTGAATTATGCCCCCACCTGCAAAGCCACATTGGATATTAATTCAGCAACATCTCATGAAATTAAGTATTAAAATATGTATTTCCAGTTCTATATATGTATCATAAAGATACACTAAGAATCTTTAAGGAACTTTATAACAACCATGCTTATAACTGGGGAAAATGAGATATCATAAAAAAATCATAAAAAATATCCATTGACAGGAGAATAAGCATCTGGCAAACACATGGGATGAAAATTATGTCAGTTAAGAGAGTGAACAGGCAGTTATAAAAAAACATTGAATGAAGAAATAAAATGAGATTTTACTCATATAAATTTACTTACTCAAATTAGAAATATAAACAAATTACATATATTATTCATAGTTACTTATCTCACTTGATATAACACATGTATATACACAGATAACTACATTTATTAACTGATACATACTATATAAGAAATTACTTGCTTCTATACACAGACATTATAAGATAAAATATCTCAATATCAGGATTGTAGTTATATTTGGGGCTATGTTGGAATAGTCATAATCATTTTGTCTCCTATTTTATTACTTTTTCTTTGAAGACAGGGTCTATGGTTCTGGCTGGCCTGGAACTCACTGTGAGACTTGGCTGGCCTTGAACTCACAGAGACCCACCTGCCCTGCCTCTGCATGGTAGAAGGTGTGCACTACCATGTCTGGCTCCTGTTTTGTTTTTTGTTTTTGTTTTTTTTGAAAAACATAGCCAGACGTGTTGGTCTATTTTTGTAATCAAATGGAATCAAGAGGCTGAAACAGGATGACCATGAGTTTGAAGTTAGCCTGAGCTATGTGACAAGACCCTGCTTCAAACAATAACAACAACAACAAGGAGGAGGAGGGGGGTGAGGGGGAGAGAGAGAGACAGAGAGAGAGAGAGAGAGAGAGAGAGAGAGAGAGAGAGAGAGAGAGAGAGAGAGAGAGAGAGAGAGAGAGAGAGAGAATTCCAAAGGGAAAGGGGGGAGGGGACAAAAAAAAAGGAAAAAAAAACCTTGCAGTAAACATATGTCAATTCTGGGTATATACTGTCTCCTTTTTTAACCCACCAACATGCATATAAGAACTAAGAAGCTTCTTAGAGCCCACAATGCAGGAAGAAGCATTTCTATTTCAAACCTGAAGGGGAGATAAAACACCCATCTTGGTTTGACGCAGTGTTATATAGCAGTCCCCTGACAAGGGTCTTCCAGCAATATTCTATCAAGGAACAGACATCCAGAAAGTAAAACTTGGAGACTTCTGACAGGCTACCTGGCTGTGAATACTCCAGGATGCAGGCCAGCGTGCTCCGGATTAGAGATGTCCACTGTTTCTGAGTTTCCTTGGTTTTGGCCATCGAAAGTGTCACGATGCTTTTTATCCCCTGCAGAGCTGCACTGACGGGAGGAGGAACCTGATTGTCTGCAGACTTTATTGCTGTATCTTTCAATATTCTTGCAATTAAGAACAGAATTGTGGGCAGGATTGTCATACAGCCTGAAATAAAAACAAATCAGGTCATTTTGTAACTCCTTCAGTTCCCACATGATAGCTATTTCCAACAACACACACACACGCACACACACACACACACACACACACACACACACACACACACACACACACACACACACACACACACACACAACACACACACCACACACACACACCAACATACACACACACACACACACACACACACACACACACACACACACACACACACCCCTACCTCACATACACACAATTATTTTTAAACAGTTGATTGTGTTCTCTCCCTTAAGGTCTCATCATTTTGCACAGGCTGGTCCCTCACTCCTGGACTCAAGTAATCCTCCTGCCTCAGCATCACCATGCCTGACTTGACTTTTTTCCTTGATTTTATTTAAAATTTACTGTATTACTATCATTATTCATCAGTTTGAAAAATAATATAAGAAAGTGCTGTATTGTTTTAAACGGAAGTAGTATTTTCTTTTTTGTTCCAACTGAATCTTGTTGCTATCACTTCCAATGTAACCTATATAATCCTGCCCTTCATAATAGGAATGATAATAGAGGACAGAAAAACTGAAACACTAACCATATAATTTGAGTAGCCTGGTGAGTCTTAAAGTAACTCTAATATAACTTGAGTCAGGAAAAAAAGTACTGGGCAGGCAAATGTGGAATAAAGCATACTAGAATCTGTAGCCAAAACTGCTCTCCAGAGCAGCACCTATGGAACAACCATGATGGAGAAGTCATTGTTTTCACACTCATCAGGTAGGAGCCAAAAAGGTTTGCTTGGGATGAAATGTACCACATACCCTCTGGTACTACTTTTACTTTAAAACTGAGAGAAAGTCTATTATATAAAATAGTTTTCAGCATCTACAGATAACTATTATCTTTATTAACCATAATTCTTTTCAGTGCTCTTTAGGGCTGACTGTCACTCTTCAGACATACTTTTTCAGTGACACTCACAAATGGTACTAGATTATAAACCAGGAGCAGTCATTCTTCCCATATCTATCTGTTGATTTCATGTCTTCCTCCAGTCTTCAAGTTTTGATTTGTTTGTTATGCGGTGTTGGGGATCAAAACCAAGGCAAGGGAGGACCCTGCATATGCTGGCCAGCTCTCCAGCACCCAGCTACAGCCTGCTTCTCTCTCTGATGGTCGGACAGCAAGGCTACCTTAGGTTGCTAGTTTTAGAAACTTTAGCCTTTCCAAGGTTTTTACAGGCAAAGTAACTCTTTAAAAAGCTTCTCATTTAGCACCAAGATTAAGAAAGATAAGAAAACATTAAGATGCAAAGAAAGCTCATCTTTGCCTATGCACTTCCAAATACTGATCAGTACCGTACCAGCTGGTGAGCAAAGGGACGGCAAATCAGACAGAATGGCCACCGTGGCTGCCACCAAACGAGCACTTTCTTCTGACAGGCGAGTTTTCGTGGTACCGTGACTTGGAGAGTCCGACATCTTAGTAGACAGGTGTGGCATATGACGCACTAAGATGAACATCAAGAGCTCCATGGTTGAAAACACAAGAGACTTTCCAGGAATGAGGCCACCGCTGTCACCTCCTTCTCCTAATGTAGGACAGGACTCTTTTTCCATATCCTCTTCATCTTAGGAAAGATATAATTTGATGAAATTTCCAGAAAAAAATACATAAAATAAGTATATTTAAATTATTTCTAAAGGATTTATAAGTAAATGTATAAATGGTGCTATAGGCCCTTCTTGGTGCAATGTCCTGGACAGATGAACCCTCCTTAAAGCCACAGGCAATCCATTTCACCTGGAAAATCATGACTAGGTTTTTTATTATGTTTGTATTTCATAATAGAAATAACAAATATGCTAGGTTGAACCATATAAAATTGACACCTTTGAATGGAGGAAGTCCAGAATTAGCAATTTCTTTTTTAGTTTTAATTTTTTTGAGGCAAGCCCCTAGGTCACACTGACCTTCAATTTGCTACAGAGAAAGAACATGGAACGTATTGATCTTGTTTCTTTTACCTGCCCAATGCTGGGATCACAGGCATGCCCCATCATGCCTGGTTTATAAAACTTCTTGGTCCTATTGTTACAAAACTAGGAGTACAGGGCTGAAGAGATGGCTCAATGGTTAGGAACACTGGTTGCTATTCTAGAGGACCTGGGTTCAATTCCCAGCACCCATGTGGCAGCTCACAACCATCTGTAACGCCAGTTCTAGGGATCCAATGCCCTTCTGTCCTCTGTGGGCTCCACACATGCATGTAGTTTGAAGACATACATGCAGGCACGACATCCCCATATATGAACAAACCACAGAAGCCTCGGGGAAGAAAGGTTGGCTCCAAGTTAGTGCAGCTTCTGGCACTTACTTATGGTGTTTCTCTTTTCCTGTAAATGATCCTGAGCAGCCCCGACAATCTGCTGCACAACCCCAGTGACCAGCAGCTGGATGGAGGGTGGGTTCCAGGTCAGCAGCAGGCGGTGCAGGACACTTAGCAGCTCAACACCAATCAGCTATTATAAATTAACACAAATACATTTAAGTAATTTCCATTTCAAAGGACTGATGTATATAATAAAAATCTGAGAAAACAGACATGCAAAATTACTTTTTCTGCAAAATTACTTTTATAACTAATATTTAATATATAGGACTATTTAACAATAAAGAATAATAATAAAATCCAGAGGTAACACATTATCTTTTAAGATTTCCAAGCAACAAATAGCTAGTATTTAAATATTTAAACATCTGATATCCAGATATTATTATTCTCTACTGGAATAAAAGACCTGAGCCATTGGTATTGCTAGTCATTTAGGTCATCTTCCGACCTAAGCTGATTAACTGGTGTCTTCACTCACCTCAGAACTATTACACACTTGGATCTTAAACCTCTACAGTTTTCCACATCTAACTGATACAACGAGCATGCCTCAAATTAAAACACAGGAAAAAACTTAATTCAGCCAAACTCTTCTTCCTTCTTCTAAGATACAGAATGTCTGCATTCAGGGTGCTGCCTAGTTCTTAAAATACTTGCTCAGCATGCATGAGGCTTTGAACCCAATCCTAGAAGTACAAAGAAATTAAAAAAAAAAAAAATCCAAGGCTATTCCATTTTTTCTCCTATGTCTTTCTCTTACTGTAGTAGACTTCTAGGAATTGGTAAAAGACCAATCAGGCCACCCTCCTCAGTGTAACTGAATGTTCTAGACTTTCTTACTTAAGGCCTCCTCTGTCCTCATCTATCATCTGCCTGCCTGCCTGCCTGCCTGCCTGTCTGTCTGTCTATCATCTATCTGTCTGTCTGTCTGTCTAGCATCTATTGTCTATCATGTATTTATGCAAATGTTTTCTCACTGAGTTACATCCTTTGCCTCTCATGACCTTTCCAAACAAAATTAATCATTCTTTTACTTAAACATTTTAATCATTTCCATTTACTTCCAGGACAGAATTCAAATTCCTTTGCATGTCATAAAGAAATCTTCATAATTTGGCCTTTACAGCATTGCCCAGTCCCATCTTATGACCGCTACCTGTTTTATATGAGCCATAGTAAATGGCTATAGTACCCTTGGACTTGTTGTCATGTTATCTCCTGAAGTTTTCCAGTTTTTGTAAGTATGTTGTTCTTTCTCAGAGGCAAATGCAATCTCTGGCAATTCTGATTCAATTACTCTCTCTCTCTCTCTGAGAAGTTGTTTTTTTTTACCTTTTGCATCACACCAATGGTGCCCCCACCTCCTTCCTTATCACCCCCATAGGAATAAAGTTAAGAAGGCATGGTGTCTAGCTGTAGCATAGCTCTGTGGTATAGTCATCCTACAATCAGTAGAGACAAAACCCTTTTCACTGGCATTAGTTAGACAATCTTGTTATCAATACACAATGTTTACTTCCAATGTGACAAATTTACTCCAGAGTAGATATGATTACTAAAAAGCACACAATTATTCATTATAGAAATACACTGTACCTGATCTTCTGCAATGTGGATTCGTGCATAAGGAGACCCCAGTAAGGTGTGTAAGGCCTGCAGGCATGCTGTAACATGTTCAATGGGCTCCTCAGGTCGAGGAGAACAAAGAAACTGTATACTCACACCTGGAATGCACAGAGTAAAAACATGGGTTTTTAACACAAAACACTTGTGTTGCTTTGATATTATATTGTTCTCTATTTTTCCCAGATCACTATATATTTATTAGTACCAGAGAGTTAAAAATGTTTTCTATGCTAAGCAGACAAACACAACAAAGGGTGGTAGTCCTCAATTAGTTTAATATTCAAATTAGCCATGTGCAGCCTATCACTAGGTTGATTATGAAGACACATTTCAATTTCTAAAATTAAATAAATATAGTACATTAAGAACAAATTTATAAGTATTCCTACTTTTATTAGAGTTGCCCAACAATTTTGTATATGTGCATTTTTTAAAATATTTAATTCTGTGTATCTGTGTGTGGGTTTATTCACGTGAGTGCACATGCCTGCAGGCCACAGAATGAGGTCAGATCCAATGAAGCTGGAGTTACAGCAGTTGGGAGGCCACTTGATGTGGGTGCTGGGGATGAGCTCAGGTCCCCTGGAAGAGCAATAAGTGCTCTTAACCACTAAGCCATCTCTCCAGGTTCCATGCAAGGTTTTTTAAATGTCAAGCTACATGCAAGACTTGTTAAAACAAGAACTCAATGTGTACAAGGCTAAAGCTTTGGAAGTTTTTCATATTTTCAGTTGTGAGATCTATGAACAAATTCCATAATTCCACCTTACTTGTTGTCTTCCTTTTCCAGAAAATATGAGATCACAAAAGTTCCTTCAGAATACGTAAATACTTAGATATTAAAAGAACACTTATAAATTAAAAATGATCTAAAAGCAGACTATAAACATTTTTTCTTCATTGGATAATCTATTAAATGCCAACATAAAGAAAATATATTGAATAAAAAAACTCAGGTTTTTTTTTTTTCTTCGAAATTCAATATTCTGTGTGTGAACACCATGGCTAAACTTTTAGAGTAGTTTTAAATAATTTTTAGATTAAAATTCAGTTAACTTAAAAGTGGAGCTGAAAAAGTCCTTTTATTATTGTTTCCCTGAATTGTACTACGCAAACTTTTCCATAGCACTACAATGAGAGCTACAGCTGCTCTGAGGTGACAGCCCTGACACATACCATGGGGACACCTACCTAGGATCAGGTGCATTCTGCCTTTGTTGACTTCTGGCAAGGGTTTAGCACTAGCCATTGCTCCTGGTACCTGGTTTAAACCAACAGCCAGGGAGCGTTTTTGTGTGCCAGACACCGCTGCTGCTTCTGTGGACTCTGGACACGTAAATCCTGTGCTGTTTAACCAAAGTGCCACTGCATGGAGAATGGGGGCCCAGGAGTTCCGGTAGTGAAGTCTTGCTGTATCGATGGTCTCGGGAGTATAAAATGCTCCACCTGTGAAACAATCAAATCAAGTAAAGACATTGTTTTCAAAAGTGTGCACTGGCAACAAGATCCTCCCCAAGCAAAGGCCTCCTCCCCAGCTAAGCCAGAAGGGCCCGTCCCTCCTGATGCCAACCTTCAGCCTTTCTCTCTGCCACCAAGGACACCATCCATCCTTGTATTGTTCTTCCTTGGAGGGACAAGCCGGACTTCTCCCTGCACTGTCTTCACCATAGCAGCCCTCTCCGCCTGTGTTCCACTCTCCTCTTCCTCCCCACCTCCCATTCCTGCAGCCAACACTGAGCTTCTGCTTTCCCCTGGCTATCATAGTGCCTAATGGGAGAATAAAAGGGGGCTCAATCCTTGTCATTAAAATAATCTGGGAGGAAGAATGAGGTTTTTGAGGAGGAATTAATCAACATTTCCTAATCAAAAACAGTTCATAAAGATTTCTGGATTGATCTCAATAGGGGAACTGATTAAATACAAACACGAAAAAGCCTTAGGAACACAGCTCATGGTTCAACTAGGATTTACAAGAAAACACCATCACAGGGCAGCACAGTGGTATACTTCATCATGGTGATGTCACTAACTGCTTAGCTGGTCCCACAGCTATACAGCTACCACTGCAATAGCACTAAAGTTTTCGCTTCAGCTAACCATGCTCCCTGGTCATAGCCTGAATTCACAAAATTGGTGTGAAGGACATGCCCTAAATGAAACAATGCCAAGTACTAGCCTCTGCCAAGCCCATCTTGCTTAATATTAGTTTGAACTCCATAAAAGCAAACTACGGCACAGGATACTTACCGTCTGGGGGAAGCTGACTAGAGAATTCAGCAGGTAAAGTCAAAAGTGCGTAGTCTTTCAGGGCTGCCAGCCACAGGCGGCTGAGCGTCGGCAGCTCAGGCTGCACCAGGGTTATTAAGCTATCTGGAGGTAGTTCATCTATGGTGCCATAGTCATCATCATCATCATCGGGAGTTCTCATCGCTCTCTTTGGCTTTGACTCTGCTTCTTTTTTAATATTCATAGCAACCACATAGACCTAATAAGACATTCATGAGTTGAAAGTAAGGTATCAGATAAAATTAAGTATTTTAAATTGTTGTAATTATGCAGTTAAATGGTCAAGGAGAATTGGGTGTGGATATTAGAAAGTGTACAACTTTATGAATTCTCTACCTCCCGCTGCAGAAGTGTTTTTAATTAATCTGATTTCTGACTGTTCCTCTTGTACCATATTCCTTAAGTAGTCTTCTCTGGATTATTCTGGCATCCTTGTTCTGCTTTACAAAGCCTCCTTTTTCCCAGCCCAGAGTATGACTTCCTGTCTACTGCCTTTCCCAGGCTGACTAGACATAATGGAACAGACTTCAGAGACAGACTGAGAGGAGGGAGGTGGCCAGAGAAAGGGTACCCATAAATATCCCCTAACCCGCCTCCTAACCCGCCTCCTACACAGGCCTTAAGTGACACTTAGCAATCTCACATTATCACAGACAGCCATCTAAGAATATAATGGATTTATCACATGTGGTATCTATGCCCTTTGTAGTTTATGGACTTTTTAAAAAGACATGTAATACCAACTCTCTGAAAGCACACTCAGGGTACTTTCTTGCTGAGTTTATTTTTGTACTTATGTTTAGGCTCTGGAGAACTGATAACACAGGGCTGAAAAATGGGGAAAGGGAATAAAACAGGCAAGAGAAACAGCTGCACTACACCAAAGTCTTGCAAAGCTTCCCGTTCTTTGGCACTGTTCCTGGGGGCCTACCTCGGAAGCTCATGGTGATAGACAGGGCTTACCTTACACTCATTCATACTGTGGGGAGACGGCTAGAGCACAGACTTAACAAAATTCTAGAGTAGACAGACTGTAGCTTGGATTATAAACACCACATTCATGTTTCCCAGAGGGGGTTTGGTTTGGGTTCTTTGGAGGGGCTTTGTTTTGTGTTTGAGACAGGGTTTCTCTGTGGCTTTGGAGGCTGTCCTGGCACTCACTCTGTAGACCAGGCTGGCCTCAAACTCACAGAGATCTGCCGGCCTCTGCCTCCTATGTATTGGCATGTACCACAGACGCACTTTTCCTAATCATTTTAAGATTGCCCTCTACCTCAATTTTGATATCATACTGACATTCTAAGAAAGTGCCCAAAAAACAATATAAATGACTCAAGTCCCACTTGAGTCACCTCAAGTCCCTCACCAGTTGTCACCTCCAGTCCAACACCAGCTGTCACCTCAATTCCAACACCAGCTTCACCTCAAGTCCCTCACCAGCAGTCACCTCAAGTCCCTCACCAGCAGTCACCTCAATTCCAACACCAGCAGTCACCTCAAGTCCCTCACCAGCAGTGACCTCAATTCCAACACCAGCAGTGACCTCAGGTCTAACACCAGCTGTCACCTCCAGTCCATCACCAGCGGTCACCTCAAGTCCATCATCAGCTGTCACCTTAAGTCCATCATCAGCTGTCACCTCAATTCCAACACCAGCTGTCACCTCAAGTTCATCACCAGCAGTGATGGACTTAAGGATTCCAAGTATCCCCCTGAGGGCCATAAGATGGTCCATTTGGTTGTTGCCAGGACTCTGCCATATACTGGCTCCGGCCCATCTTGAGGCCTTGCAAATGCCTCTAGCACTTTCCATTAAAGAAACTAGAAACAAGGATCACTCATAGGTTTTTTTTTTTTTTTTTTTGAGACTGGATCTTCCTTCTGGTTGGCCTAATACTATGTACACCAAAGATGACCTAGAATTCATGGTTATCCTGCTACTTCCTACTCCCACAGGCTGGGATACATCCTTTTAGAACTTACTTATTTTATTATTGAATTGAAACTAGGCTTCCTATGTGTATCCTAGGATGCCCTCCTCTTGAGTTTAAGAGCCTCCTAGAACCCCGGGATGAGTAGGATCATCTAACTTGACTTCAAACCTGAGACTTCAGCAACTCTAGCCTGTGCCTCCCTGCCAGCTGTATATAATTCTGCCCCAGCTGCACCTACCTGATCTTATGGTCGAAGGAGTTCCCACAGAATTTAGAGCATTCCATGTACAAAGATATAAGACTGTCTTCTTTGGTGTTAAACTGAGACTTTCTGGTATGTCTGTGTGATGGTTTGATCAGGAATAGCCTCCATTGGCTCATATTTGACTGTTTGGTCATTAGAGAGGCACTAGTAGGAGGTGCGGCCTTTTCAGAGTAGGTGTGGGCTTGTTGCACAAACTGCTTTACAAGAGTTGCCATAGGGGGAGGGTCTAGGCTCTGCCCCAAATGACAGATTTTGATGGGAGGGAGAAGGAAATTAGATCATTTCTAATTTAAATCAAATGTACAAAATCATTTCTATTTAAATAAAATGTATAAAATTGTTTCCAATTTAAATAAAATTTATGGAGAAAAAAATACACTATAAACATAACCAGCAATTTGTTTGAATACTTAGTTGGCACCCTGCTTTTATTATTGTGCTAGACAACAAAGATGAAAATACCTACTTTTTCTTTCTATGAACTCAGAAATACAACGGTAAGGGAATGATAAAATGCTGAAAAGAATTTTTTAAAGAATTTTCAGTTTGTTTTTAGGCTGAGTGTACGCCAGTAATCTTGGAAGGCTGATGTTAAATCTGGGTCTGAGGCCAGTTTGGGTCATACAGAAAGACACTGTCTTAAACAGCATACAGCAGTAAAATGTAAAGAAAGAATGAAAAGACAAAAATGAAAAGTCCCAAACTTTGTACATGTAGCACCTGCCCTACCATATCCCACCTTGTGTCTGGCACCAATTGAGCACAAGTGGCTTCTGAAGTGAATGACAGACCTGAGGGAGCACCAATGAGGAAGCACAATGAGGGAGCACCATAAGGGCAGATCATAACCACAGAATACAGCAAAGGCAGGGCAGAGTATTCCAGGGCAAGCATTCACTCTCAGGTCAAGGACAGAGTGACTGTAGGTGGGAGGAACAGCAAGGACAAGAACAGGAAAGCAGAAAACTGTGTGTGTGCAGCTCTTGCCTGAACACAGGAGACAAGGTAGAAATACCTGGAGCTTTTACTTGGTAGGCAATGAGCAAGGAGAATCACTGCAGCGATTTTTACGTCAGATATACACATTTTCCCACAGCTTTCGCTTTAATAAATGCATTCTAAGAGGTCCGGGAAGTAAAAACCACATGTGGCATCAGCACACTTATAATCCCAGTACCCAGAAGTCTGAAGCCGGGAAATCACACAAGCTTAAAGCCAGCCTGGTCTACATAATGAACGAGTTCCAGGCTATCCAGCATACATAGTGAGATGCTACCTCAAAACACAACACAACAAATAATTAGAACGTAAGAGTCTAAAATGCCTCATAGTCCCAATTCCCTCTTTCTTTCTTTCTTCCTTCCTTCCTTTTTTTTTTTTTTTTTTGAGACAGGGTCCCAATTCCCAATTTCATGTTCTGTCTTAAGCTGTAATAGATCTTTCTACTTAATTTTATCAGTCAATATGCAGTTTTCTCAGTCTTCATAACCACATCCTAATGGCTGCACAGCACAGACCATAATGTGTTCACTAATTTCCCTACAACTGAACAGATCTCATGTTTTCTTCTGATGGTTTAGCTTAGGCAATCACACACCATAAAGACATACCAAAGGACATTGACTGCTTAGTGTTACAAATAACGCTGTAAGTAAACATATCCATGAACTTGTTTCTTGTCTTTTCAGAGAAAAGGATCATAGAAGGAATTCCAGGGTCAGTGATGACAAATATTCTTCTGGCTCTCAAGAGGAGTGTGGAGTGCTTTGTCGTGGTGGTTGTACACTCATACAAGCACAAGCTATGAGATGGAGGAAGATATGGAAGTTCTGAAGGTGGCTAGCGATCTGAATAATTGCTATTCAAGGCTTTAGTGGAAGTAATCTCAATGAGTGAATAACTAAGGAAGGGAAGATGGTGTGAGGTCCGGGGGTGGGGGTGGGGGTGGGGGAGCATGGAGCTCTGAAGTCTCTTCACACAGATGCTGGCTGGTGCCTATTCTTCCTTCCGAGTTTCCATTCAAATGCCACTCTCTCCAAGAATCCAGTGTAAGTGCCCTGCGCTGTTTCAGAATTCTGTATTTCCATAGTAGCACTCCTCACTTTCTGTTTCATCTCCTTCTTTTGAAAGTCTGGCTTGCAAAGTAAATACAGTACATCTGTCTTGTTCTTTACTGTCCTGCCCCAGAGCTGACATTCCATAATACATTATTCGATAAGTCACAGTGGAGAAATATAATTTTGAAACTAATCATAGCATATAATGTTCATTATAGATAAAACAGCAGGTGTTGCACACAGTCCTTTATGCTGAAATCTAATTTACACTGTAATCCTATGAAAGCCATTTCCTAACTTTAATGTCAAACAACAAACAGAGCTAGAGCGGTGGCTCTGTGATTAAGAATATTTGCTATTGTGCAAAGCAACAGGTGTGCACACGGTATGTATACATGCATGCAAACAAAACACTGATGCACATAAAATTAAAAACAAAATAAATAAATCTTAATGTGAAGAAAGAAAGCTTTTTTTTTTTTTTTTTTTTGGTTTTTTTGAGACAGGGTTTCTCTGTGTAGCTCTGGAGCCTATCCTGGCACTCACTCTGGAGACCAGGTTGGCTTCGAACTAACAGAAATCCGTCTGCTTCTGCCTCCCGAGTGCTGGGATTAAAGGTGTGCACCACCAACACCCGGCCAAAAGAAAGTTTTTTAAGAGACTTATTTATTCATGTATTTTACGCATATGAGTGTTCTGTCTTCATGCACATCAGAAGAAGTAATCTGACCCATTACAGATGGTTGTGAGCCACCATGTGGGTACTGGGTATTGAACTCAGAACCTCTGGAAGAGCAGTCAGTGCTCTTAACCTCTGAGCCATCTCTCCAGGCTCCAGGTTTTGAACAGGAAGTAACACTCAATGTCACACAGCTCACATAAACCCAAAGACTTGGAGGAGTTGGGAAACAAACTCTCTAAGTGACAAAACAAAAGTAAAAATAGGTCCTGAGTAGAGAGATCTAGAATAAGAAGGCAATTGAGAAAGTGATAAAGGGGATGAAATGAAGTGGTAAAAGAATTCTCAGACAGTAGGGAAAACAGCCTGAGGTACCAGTTGTTAAAGGATAACACAAATTACCCTCAAATAAGAAAGAATTCCAAATAAATGTACATTATTGACTTCGTTACGTGGCATTCTCATTTAGTTTTTATGGCATTTATTAATGTCAGTTCAGCGCCTGGCACAACGATTTGCATTGTGATACAGAGTGGCTTATGAAAGACATTATTTTCACTTTTTACTGACAAAACTGAGGCTGTGAGCCAACTGTCACTTGAAGAAGTCACAGATGGTAAATCTTGAGATCGGATTTGTTCCAGGGCCTCTGACTCAGTGTTTAATGTTCTTGACACTGTACACTGGCAAACTTCCCAGCAGGTCAGTCAATCACGGCATGCAAATGTGCAGAGGACCTGATACCTTAAAAGGATTTTATGTGGCCATCAGAGTGCATGGTGGCATGCACATGAGATTGAAGGACAATTTTTAGGGGGCTTATTTTTTAAAAATAAAATCCAATAAGTAGTATCTTTTCTTACATTACTTTCAATTAAAATTTAACATAAAATATAAAATCAGATTTGCATTAACTTCAAAGAGACTAAAATGTTATAAATAAAAGCAATCATTTTACTAAAATAAGCAAAACAAATTTGCTAAAATATTATCAGAGTAAGAAGTACAAGATCCTAAGAATACTTTATTTGTAAGACAGCTTGATCTATAGCATAAAAACAGGAGAAAAATGATTTTTTATGATACCTCATTGAACTCTATATTTTCTTTCTATGAAGGAAGAAATCCTAGTCTGTCCCCCACCTCCTAGACCCAGCATCCTTTATCTGAACTGATAACAGAGGTCCCCACCCACCCAAAGCCTAGCATCCTTTATCTAAATTGAGTACCACACACTCTAAGGCAGCACTGCTATTCAGTGGCCATAGCTGCCGTACACAGACACAGGGAGGACAGGTTGAGGGCTGGATGCTCACAAGTTAAGAGCATCTCTGTTCTTGCAGAAGATCTGAGTTGGGACCTGGTATGTCACAACCACACATAACTCCAGTTTGAGAGGATCCTTTTTCTGGCCTCTGCAAGTAGTAGGCACACACATGGTACATATACACACATGTAGGCAAAACACACATTGCATAAAAATAAAAACAAAAACAAATCTTTAAAATGGGCTGAGCTGGTAAGGAGAGGAATCAGTAACTACAAATACTGTAGGGCAGCTGGTGATAATTCAAAAGCTACTGGAAAATTTACAAGAATTTAAAATAATATAATTTGATAAAGAAGTGCCTACATAATCATTTGTGCGCATCCCCTCTCTTACACACACACACACACACACACACACACACACACACTCACACAGACACACGAGGAAATGAAACAAGTTTAAAACAACATTAAAAAATAAACTAAATAAAACTTCTGCAACCTAGTTATCAAGGCAGCAAGTCTTCTAAAATTAGTTAAATAAAAATCTTAGCATAAAATATTTTCTATTATATATATTTTTGTGCTTTCCATGGCTAATTCCCCTATAATACCCCTTTTTCAAAACAAAGGATTTTGTTTTGTATTTTTTCAGACAGGGTCTCACTTTGTAGCTTTGACTGGTTTAGAACTTGCTATGAAGCCCAGGAATGGCCCTGACATGGCAATCTCCTGCCTCAGCCTCACCTGCTGGAATTACAGGTGTGTGCCACCATACGAAGTAAGATAAAGCTTTACAAAAGACTCATATCAACAGAGTTGAAAAAGAGTTCCACAGCAAGGGCCAGTTTTTGTGCACAGAAGATTCTCCAGTGAGAGTCAGGGATGGAGGATGGAGGATGTCAGTAAGAAGCCATGTTTACCTCTGCCCACGCCTTGAGGACCGCCAGCTTCTCCATGGTGGTGGCACTCTCTCGATACAGTTGGCTGGAAGATCCCTTTCCAGCCTGAACTTTGTCCAGAGAGGAAACGAGCAGGTTATGTACCCGACGGAGATCATTGAGATCGCTGACAACGCCACTTCCAATCCACGTGCTGCACACCTAGCCAAGGGACGTTTAAAGTTATTGTACATGGAGAGTAACTCTGCATAGAGGAGAGGGAAATGGGTTTCATTATATCCCTGCACAGGGGAGAATAAAAAAGCTCATTCTATCCCTCTGAAGACTATAAAGTAGCACTAAGTTTCCACAGGGTTTTGCCATGTGTTACAGGCTAGTCTTGAACTAATCTCCCAAGTGCAGTAATTAAAAGTGTGCAGATTCCATGTTTCTACTGTTTAACAAAAAATTTAAAATAAGTGGTTTTTTTTTTTTTTACCAAAAGTAGTTCAGTCTTGAAAACTTCTTCAACAAAATATATTTACCAAACTAGTTATTGTGAAAGTTTTTTAAAAAGGGAAAAGGAACAAAATAAATTATCTGTTTATCCAACTAGCTATTGTGAAAGTTTTTTTTTTTTTTTTTTTTTTTTTTAAGGGAAAAAACTACAGTACTACTACTGCAAGTACACTTGATGCTGCTTGGAAGTAAGGACAGTTTGTTGTAAGGACACAGGGATGTAAAATGGGGAAGAAATGAAGATCAGGAAAGCTGAGGTCAGAAAGGACAAAGTCTAAATATCCTACTTACTAAAATCAGATGATGGCCACGAGTTTTCAAGGACACGGGGTTATGAGTTGCCAAGCATCTTTGGCTTTAGATTTATGCTTTAGCAAAACCATATATAGGACAATAAACAGCATGTCTATTAAAGTACTGCATAAGACAGAAATGACATGGATGGAACTGGAAACAAAATGAGGTAAAGGGAAACATGGAGACAAAAATTACAGGATGTAGACACCATTTAATTAGGGCACGAGACAGTGAGGTGCAAAAGAATAAGGAATCAAAAATATTAAACTTTGTCAAAGCTCCTCACTTGGAAGAACAGAAGGGAAGTGACACCAATGTTAGGAGCACTAATACAAAAACTAGGAAAGTTCAGTGGAGAGCCATTAGCATGGTTTGAATTCCAAACATTTTCACATGTGAGCTTTAAGTAGCACTGACAGACTTGTGGACAGACATTCAGCAGACCATGGGAAACTCTGCTTTAGATTCCAGAGCAAGCAGAAGATAACTATGTAAGATTAGGCACTTCTATATAAAGGCAATTACTAAATTAAGATTATGACACAGATTTGTTTAGGGAGAGAATATCTTTTTGTTTGTTTTTGGTTTTTTCAAGACAGGGTTTCTCTATATAACAGTCCTGGAACTCACTTTGAAGACCAGGCTGGCCTTGATCTCATTGAAATTCACCTGCCTCTGCCTCCTGAGTGCTGGGATTAAAGGTGTGCACAGCCACCACCTGGTTAGGAGAGAATATCTTAAAAGCCTTACATCCAGGTAACAGAGAAGTTGGTATACTTAAAAGTCAAGTGGACAACAGAAATAAATTGAAACCCAGGAAAACCACATGAGGCCAGACACTGGAGTCAAGAGAAGGATGCCATCTGGGAAGAAGACTAGACAGACTAGCTTTGGCAACTACTTCTGGGTAAAAGGGACGAAGTCACAGGAACCTCGTCAGGGAACACAGGTGGGAAGGATTGGGACTGCACCATACAGGGGACACATGGACATTTCTAGTAGGGCATTCATTAGGTATCACTCTCAGAGATAAATTAATATTAAAACCTCATTAGGCTTTGTGTGTAAATAAGTGCAGTGAGCTTGGGTTTTGCTGCCAAATAGATTATAAAACCCCTCTTGAGTATTGTGGAGTATTTGGGTTTCAAATCATGGCTAATGGACTTGTGTTCCTTAATTTAAATCCTTAAAAGCTGTTACTAAAAATTTATATCAACAATTTTATTCACTTAAAATCTTATTTTCAGCTGGGCAGTGGTGGTGTCTTTAATTCTAGCACTTGGGAGGCAGAGGCAGTTGGATCTCTGTGAGTTCAAGGTCAGCCTGGTCTAAAGAGTACGTTCCAGGGCAGCCAGGGCAACACAGAGAAACCTTGTCTCAAAAAACCAAACCAAATGACTGGCATTGGTGGTGCTTGCCTTTAATCCCAGCACTCAGGAGGCAGAGGCAGGCAGATGTCTGCGAGTTCGAGGCGAGCCTGGTCTCCAGAGCGAGTGCCAAGATAGGCTCCAAAGCTACACAGAGAAACCCTGTCTCAAAAAACAAACAAACAAACAAAAAAACCAAACCAAAGCAAACAGAAATCATAGTTTCAAAAACTGAAAAATAAGTTTAATAATAATAAAAACACTTAAAAACAGATGGTTATTAAGGACATACTTCTGACAAAATAAGTTGTCAACCAAAATAATTCTGCAAATAGGAAGTTCTAAGTTATATGCAATACAATAGAAATGTTAAAAGGAAGAAAGGAGTTGATTCCTAAAGAAACTAAACATACTGGAGAGAGAGAATATTTTTCTGCAATTTGGCTGAAATGTTACTAAAAGTCAGGCAAATCTGTGAATACCAGAAATTTAGCCCTAAGCTTTCCTTGTGAAAATCCTAAGTACTTCTATTTTAAAGAGCCTAGGGCAGCTGTTCTCAGCCTGTGGGTTATTACCCCTTTGACGAACCTCTATCTTCAAAAATATTCACATTATGATTCATAACAACAGCAAACTACAGTTATCAAGTAGCAACAAAAAGTTTTGTGGTTGGGGGTCACCACAACATGAAGAACTGTATTAAAGGGTTATGGCATTAGGAAGGTTGAGAGTCACTGCTGTGGAGGCTGGAGAGATGGCTTAGTGGTTAAGAGTTCTTGCTGTTCTTGTACAGGACTGGATTTTGGTTCCTAACACCCATGTCAGGAAGCTCATGACTGTCCATAACTACATCTCTGGTGCTCTGATGCACCCATACATGTGCAAGCATACATATATACAGATACACACACAGAAATAGAAAATATAAATGAATTTTCAATAAGATTTTATACCTAGAAATTGCAAGTAATGCTTTATGGATTTGTTTATTAAGGAAGACAATGTAGTGATGGTTCAACAAAACCATATTCAGACAAAGACCTTGACCTTACCAGGCATGGAAGTGTACATTCACACATTTTAGGCTCCAGTGAAATATTAAAGGCTGCATTGCTTGTGACTCTGCTCCTTCTTCAATTGACACTTCTGCTGGTTCACAGAAACACCCAGGTGTACTACATGTGAGGCTTTCTCCTGCCTGTCTAGGGATCACCCTGATTTAAAGCTTCTTAAGGTGAAGTTATTCTCAGCAACAAAACAGAGCCTTCTGAGCCATTCCTTCGGCCATTCCCTCCTTTCTATACTGTAAAAGACTACAGCTCACCAACCCGCCAGTCTATACCTAGCTGTCTCTATGTTCTTCCATTAGCTCCCTTTATGATGTTCATAGGTCCATCCACTTGGAGATAACGTACCAAAGTATCCAAAGCCAAATCCTGAGCTAGCAGAAAAGGGTTGTGATTACACTTCCTATAAAACACAAAAGCAAAAGATGGGGGGTGGGGGTGAGATGGCTTAGCTGGTAAAGGTGCTCACCACCAGGATGACGATCTGAGTGATCTGAGTGGGACTCCACACAGAGGAGCAGTCAACCATCCTCCAAGCTGTCCTGACTGCCACATGAGTGCTACGCCACATATACATCAAATAAATGAGTGAATGTATAATTTAATTTAAAAGTTAAAAAAAAGGAACGAGCACTATTGTATTTCCAAGATAAAACAATCTGATTTTCCCTGTAAGCAAACTTGAAGACCTTGAGGATGTATAGAAGGCAGCCATAGGAAGCCTGCTTTCTTCTTACCTGGCAAGCTTTTGCTATTATATCTGACGGTGTGTCTTGTGAGAAGGCTGGTCTTAGGGCAGCTCCCACCTAGAAAAAATGAGCAAATCATTTATTATAGAGGCAAGCAGTAAATTTTGTGTCACTGGAGATTAAAACACCAAACACTCATCTTTGTTTCTTTCTTCTTTGTCCCCACCTTCTTAGCACTTTCCATTACAGTAAGATTAACTATGGTTACATTTTTCTTTGCTTCTCAGGAAGCTATCGATATCAACTCTGTATGGAAAGTACACCTACAGGGCAATCTTGTTTCCTTTGCTTTTGTTTTTGTTTAATAGTAAATGGGACTTTCTGAAAGAGTCACATGTTGTCAAAGATAACCAAAGACTGTTACATTTTTTGTTTCCTCCTCACCTCCTGATCCCATATATATTTTCTTTTCTTTTCTTTCTTTCTTTCTTTCTTTCTTTTTTTTTTTTTTGGTTTTTCGAGACAGGGTTTCTATGTGGCTTTGGAGGCAGTCCTGGAACTAGCTCTTGTATATATATATTTTCTAAACATATTTCTAACAGCATTTATGTATCTCTTGAGTAAATCTCAATAACTGGATCAATTTACTTAAATAAGTGAGGAATTATAAATATTCAGAGGCACTGAAGTACCTCGAAGACTATTGCACCTCACAAAAGATGCTTTAAGACTGCTTGAAACCATTAGTGTTTAGGGGACCAGCTCAGTGGGTGAAGGCGCCACCAAGCAAGCTAGACAATCTGAACTGATCCCTGGGAACTCATTGAAAGGAGAGAACTGATACTCGAAGACTGTCCTCTGCCCCTATTCATGCATTTATGTGTGCACACGTGTGCGCGTGCACACACACTCACCATACACACAATAAGAAGTAATAATATGTTGTTGATTAGTTTTATTTTAATATACCAATAAGTAAAGGAATACAAGTTTTAGTTTCAAGGAAGCCAACATCAGCCATGGATTGATTCTTAGATGGATGATGAGATTTAATGTGTGTGTACTGTTCCTAAGTTGAGCTTTCTACCAAAAGTCACTAAGTTGTCTGGAGACAGTCAAAAGTCCCTTCCTGTAATTAAAGATGTATGGCAACTAACCACAGCATGTGAACTGGCACTGAAGGAGAACAGAAACTATAAAGTTAAGTGGGTCACTGACAAAATGATTATGGCAGATTTAATAAAAGCAAAGACTCAATACTGAATTTCCAGTTATTAAAACTGTTCTGTGGTTACATAAGACAACGTTCTCATCCTTTAGGAATATAGTCCAAATGGCTCAAGGGTAACAACACATGACTAAAGTAATTTATCTTGATTTAGAAAAAAACTATATTATATAATGTATGTCTGTGGGAAGAGAAAGAGACACAGAAGGGAGAAGAAAGGAAGAGAAAGTCAACTTTTATTCAAATGGATCAAAATGAGCAGTAGCCAAACATGGGAAAGGATGCCAAACAGTTTTGGAATAGTTTCCTGACTATTTAAAATTATTTCTAAATAAAAATATTTTAGGGGTTGGAGAGATGGCTCAGTAGTTGGGAGCACTCCCACACAGACCCTCATTGTAGTAAACAAGTGTGTCCAGCCACTAAAGCTCTACCTTCCTCACCCATTTTTAAGCGGTTGTTTATTACTCACAGGTATAATTTTGGGCACATTTCAACACAGCTTTATTTATTTATTCACTTGGGTTTTTTGAGACAGGGTTTCTCTGTGTAGCCCTGGCTGTCCTAGAACTCACTATGTAAACCAGGCTGGCCTCAAACTCACAGACATCCTCCTGTCTCTGCCTCTAGAGGGCTGGGATTAAAGGCATGAACTACCATTGAGCTTGAATGAAGCTTTCAGACAAGATATTGTATATCTGGAACTAAGCTTTATAATAATTTCAGTTAAAAAAAGACTTCCATTTTGCTTGCTAACAGAACTTTCCCTCTAACTTTCACACAGCCTTTCCCTCATTACTAGGGAGTAGTTCATGGTGTGTCTGAATCTTCAAGTACAAATCTCAGGGAAAACAAGTTTATCTGTCTAGGGTGCAGTGAAAATAATCTCTTGAAACTCTGCTTTTTCTTTTTCTTTTTTTAAACAGGGGAGAGCATGAACGAAGTCCCCCACTACCACAAATTATGCAGTTGAGTTTCCCGAATTTGGGGAAATCGCAGAGGTCAGCATATCCGGAGTGCAAAGGATAAGCCTCGCTCTGGGAAAACCACCTTCGTGATCATAGTATCTCCCCTGCCAGGTAAGCATGAAACTCTGCTTGAAACTCTGCTTTTTCAGTAATCCCTTTGATGGCTACTATTAGGGGTCATCTCCTCACTCAGTTTACAAGAGAAATTTGCTTTTTTTTGGTTTTTCGAGACAGGGTTTCTCTGTGT
The DNA here is from genome assembly GCF_003668045.3 of Cricetulus griseus. NCBI lineage: Eukaryota > Metazoa > Chordata > Mammalia > Rodentia > Cricetidae > Cricetulus > Cricetulus griseus. The sequence goes on along the minus strand of NC_048600.1, from coordinate 5,253,640 downwards.
AGCTTTGGAGCCTATCCTTCCTGGCACTTGCTTCGGAGAACAGGCTGGCCTAGAACTCACAGAGATCTGCCCACCTCTGCCTCCCGAGTGATGGGATTAAAGGCATGTGCCACCAACGCC